>NC_046974.1:532500-562500 GCF_009769545.1 Cyclopterus lumpus
GAGAGAGAGAGATGGGTACAGAGAGAGAGAGAGAGACGGGTACAGAGAGAGAGAGAGAGAGAGATGGGTACAGAGAGAGAGAGAGAGACGGGTACAGAGAGAGAGAGAGAGAGAGATGGGTACAGAGAGAGAGAGAGAGACGGGTACAGAGAGAGAGAGAGAGAGACGGGTACAGAGAGAGAGAGAGAGAGAGAGAGCGAGATGGGTACAGAGAGAGAGAGAGAGAGACGGGTACAGAGAGAGAGAGAGAGACGGGTACAGAGAGAGAGAGAGAGAAAGACGGGTACAGAGAGAGAGAGAGAGACGGGTACAGAGAGACAGGTTCTAGCTATTGTTCTGCGTGTGCGTGCGTCTCACCCTCATCTTGTTGTCCACCAGGTCCAGGACGGCCTGGTAGGGGATTCGTGGAAGAGGCAGACTGAGCAGCCAATCGGAGAGCGTCTCCATCAGCTTCACCACGGAGCCTCCACCTGGATACAACTGCACAGGTAGAGAGACTCACATTCTTCTTCTTCCTGCTGCAGCATTGTGGGTAATGTGGGCCCAACACATTCAGACTGAACTGAATCAAACTAACGAGGACATTCAAATCCGAATTAAGAATAAATAAAAACAGCCGCTACCTTTGCGACCAACGTAACAAAGTCCTTAAAGATCTTTAGCTCCTCCCCCTCTAGGGTATTGTGGGTAGCCAGCTCGACTCTCAGCAGGTAGTGGAGGGCTGACTCCAGATCAGCCGCGTACACCTTCGACCTGCATACACAAACAGGTTCAGACTCCCCAGACCAGCAGCACTGAGCTGGTCTGCCCGGATCCCCGACCGGGTCTCTAACCTGTCGAAGTCTCTCCAGGGTTCGCTGCCCTGCTTGTCCGTCACCACCGGGACGCCACTGGTGCTGCTGGTAGACCTCAACCTGCGATGAACTCCTGGTAACGTCCTCAACAAGGAGGAGAAGAAGAAACGCAACCGCTTCTGACTGGAGGAGGAAGAGGAACACAAGCAGAAGAGTAAATAGTGTCCTGTGTGTGTGTGTGTGTGTGTGTGTGTGTGTGTGTGTGCACTCACACGTGCAGGTGTGTGTGTGTTGCATTCGGGTGCAGCAGGTAAACGGAGGGGAAGGTTGTGATCTTCAGAGCATCCAGCAGAGGGAGCTCAGAGCTCAGAGCCCTCTTCACCTCCACTCCGTAGTACTGCAGCAGGTCCAGGATCACCTGAGAAACAGACAGGTAGGGAGAGACAGTTGAGGAACATCCACACCAAGAAGGACTTAAAATCCCTGGTTTTAAAAGGTCCGCTTCATCATGAGGTACCTCTCGTCCTACGTAGGAGTCCGGTTCCTCTACGATGATGGCGGTGTAGTGGTCTGACCTTTGACCCAGCAGAGGGAGAAGCTCCACAGAACTAGAAACATAACCATCAGAGTCTCAGATCAGGACTAGTCACTCATTCTGGATCTGTCGGTTTGGTCGGGTTCTGGTACCTGTATGCTTTCAGTGGAGGACAGTGGTCTGGCCAGTCTACCTTGGTGTGGTTCTGCAGGATGTTCACCATCAACTGTCTCACTGACTGGATCTCTCTGTTGGCACCTAGAGACAGAGAGACGGGTAAAGAAACAGAGACGGTACGGCGACAGAGAGAGAGACGGGTACAGAGAGACAGGTACAGAGACAGAGAGAGAGACGGGTAAAGAAACAGAGACGGTACGGCGACAGAGAGAGAGACGGGTACAGAGAGACAGGTACAGAGACAGAGAGAGAGAGACGAGTAAAGAAACAGAGACGGTACGGCGACAGAAAGAGAGACGGGTACAGAGAGAGAGAGAGAGATGGTGTGGTGTATTCTCCGCTTCCTTAGAAGATCAGCTTATAAGATACCGTTCCACATAGTTGCCCTTTGACCTGTTGGAGAGGGGTCTGTCCCTGTTAAGAGGCCTTTGTGTGACCTCGTCTGTTACTTCTTAATCTTGATATATGGTACACATTCCTGTGTCTAAAAAGTAAGTGTATAGATTGGGGGTTCCTGAGTCACGTTAGGTATCTCAGGGTCTGGGCACGACGAAGTGGCTATATAACTGAGTCTCAGTAGATCTTCCATTTGGCTGAGAAGCTTCTCCGAGCGATCTAGACGCTCGTCCTGACCTGTGATTCCTCTCTGTAATAAACTCTATTATAACAGAAAGAACAGTGTCCGCGGAGATTCCTTCATCCTCATTCTTCAACATCACTGCCGCTTGAAAGATACGACAATGGGTACAGAGAGAGAGAGAGACAGAGAGACGGGTACAGAGAGAGAGAGAGACGGGTACAGAGAGAGAGACGGGTACAGAGAGAGAGACGGGTACAGAGAGAGAGAGACGGGTACAGAGAGAGAGAGACGGGTACAGAGAGAGACAGAGAGACGGGTACAGAGAGAGAGAGAGACGGGTACAGAGAGAGACGGGTACAGAGAGAGAGAGACGGGTACAGAGAGAGATGGGTACAGAGAGAGAGAGAGACGGGTACAGAGAGAGAGAGAGACGGGTACAGAGAGAGAGAGACGGGTACAGAGAGAGAGAGACGGGTACAGAGAGAGAGAAACGGGTACAGAGAGAGAGAGACGGGTACAGAGAGAGAGAGACGGGTACAGAGAGAGAGAGATGGGTACAGAGAGAGAGAGAGAGACGGGTACAGAGAGAGAGAGAGACGGGTACAGAGAGAGAGAGAGACGGGTACAGAGACAGAGACGGGTACAGAGAGAGAGAGATGGGTACAGAGAGAGAGAGAGAGACGGGTACAGAGAGAGAGAGATACAGAGAGACGGGTACAGAGAGAGAGAGAGAGACAGAGAGACGGGTACAGAGAGAGAGAGAGAGACGGGTACAGAGAGAGAGAGAGAGACAGAGAGACGGGTACAGAGAGAGAGAGAGAGACAGAGAGACGGGTACAGAGAGAGAGAGAGACGGGTACAGAGAGAGAGAGAGACAGAGAGACGGGTACAGAGAGAGAGAGAGAGAGACGGGTACAGAGAGAGAGAGAGAGACGGGTACAGAGAGAGAGAGAGACAGAGAGACGGGTACAGAGAGAGAGAGAGACGGGTACAGAGAGAGAGAGAGACAGAGAGACGGGTACAGAGAGAGAGAGAGAGAGACGGGTACAGAGACAGAGAGACGGGTACAGAGAGAGAGAGAGAGAGACGGGTACAAGAGAGAGACGGGTACAGAGACAGAGAGAGACGGGTACAGACAGAGAGACGGGTACAGAGAGAGAGAGAGAGAGACGGGTACAGAGACAGAGAGACGGGTACAGAGAGAGAGAGAGAGACGGGTACAGAGACAGAGAGACGGGTACAGAGAGAGAGAGAGAGAGACGGGTACAGAGAGAGAGAGAGAGAGAGAGACGGGTACAGAGACAGAGAGACGGGTACAGAGAGAGAGAGACGGGTACAAGAGAGAGACGGGTACAGAGACAGAGAGAGACGGGTACAGAGAGAGAGAGAGACGGGTACAGAGAGAGAGAGAGAGAGAGAGAGACGGGTACAGAGACAGAGAGACGGGTACAGAGACAGAGAGACGGGTACAGAGAGAAAGAGAGAGACGGGTACAGAGACAGAGAGAGACGGGTACAGAGAGAGAGAGAGAGACTGGTACAGAGAGAGAGAGAGAGACGGGTACAGAGACAGAGAGACGGGTACAGAGAGAGAGAGAGAGAGAGAGACAGAGAGACGGGTACAGAGAGAGAGAGAGACGGGTACAGAGAGAGAGAGAGACAGAGAGACGGGTACAGAGAGAGAGAGACGGGTACAGAGACAGACGGGTACAGAGAGAGAGAGATGGGTACAGAGACAGAGAGAGACGGGTACAGAGAGAGAGAGATGGGTACAGAGAGAGAGAGAGAGACGGGTACAGAGAGAGAGACGGGTACAGAGAGAGAGAGAGACGGGTACAGAGAGAGAGAGATGGGTACAGAGAGAGAGAGAGAGACGGGTACAGAGAGAGAGACGGGTACAGAGAGAGAGAGAGACGGGTACAGAGAGAGAGAAAGACAGAGAGACGGGTACAGAGAGAGAGAGAGACAGAGAGACGGGTACAGAGAGAGAGAGAGAGACGGGTACAGAGAGAGAGAGAGACAGAGAGACGGGTACAGAGAGAGAGAGATACAGAGAGACGGGTACAGAGAGAGAGAGAGACAGAGAGACGGGTACAGAGAGAGAGAGAGAGACAGAGAGACGGGTACAGAGAGAGAGAGAGAGACGGGTACAGAGAGAGAGAGAGAGACAGAGAGACGGGTACAGAGAGAGAGAGAGAGACAGAGAGACGGGTACAGAGAGAGAGAGAGACGGGTACAGAGAGAGAGAGAGACAGAGAGACGGGTACAGAGAGAGAGAGAGAGAGACGGGTACAGAGAGAGAGAGAGAGAGACGGGTACAGAGAGAGAGAGAGACAGAGAGACGGGTACAGAGAGAGAGAGAGACGGGTACAGAGAGAGAGAGAGACAGAGAGACGGGTACAGAGAGAGAGAGAGAGAGACGGGTACAGAGACAGAGAGACGGGTACAGAGAGAGAGAGAGAGACGGGTACAAGAGAGAGACGGGTACAGAGACAGAGAGAGACGGGTACAGACAGAGAGACGGGTACAGAGAGAGAGAGAGAGAGACGGGTACAGAGACAGAGAGACGGGTACAGAGAGAGAGAGAGAGACGGGTACAGAGACAGAGAGACGGGTACAGAGAGAGAGAGAGAGAGACGGGTACAGAGAGAGAGAGAGAGAGACGGGTACAGAGACAGAGAGACGGGTACAGAGAGAGAGAGACGGGTACAAGAGAGAGACGGGTACAGAGACAGAGAGAGACGGGTACAGAGAGAGAGAGAGACGGGTACAGAGAGAGAGAGAGAGAGACGGGTACAGAGACAGAGAGACGGGTACAGAGACAGAGAGACGGGTACAGAGAGAGAGAGAGAGACGGGTACAGAGACAGAGAGACGGGTACAGAGAGAGACAGAGAGAGACGGGTACAGAGAGAGAGAGAGAGAGACGGGTACAGAGACAGAGAGACGGGTACAGAGAGAGAGAGAGAGAGAGAGACAGAGAGACGGGTACAGAGAGAGAGAGAGACGGGTACAGAGAGAGAGAGAGACAGAGAGACGGGTACAGAGAGAGAGAGACGGGTACAGAGACAGACGGGTACAGAGAGAGAGAGACGGGTACAGAGAGAGAGAGAGAGAGAGACGGGTACAGAGAGACAGAGATGGGTACAGAGAGAGAGAGAGAGACGGGTACAGAGACAGACGGGTACAGAGAGAGAGAGACGGGTACAGAGAGAGAGAGAGAGACGGGTACAGAGAGAGAGAGAGACAGAGAGACGGGTACAGAGAGAGAGAGAGACGGGTACAGAGACAGACGGGTACAGAGAGAGAGAGATGGGTACAGAGAGAGAGAGAGACAGAGAGACGGGTACAGAGAGAGAGAGAGAGACGGGTACAGAGAGAGAGAGAGACAGAGAGACGGGTACAGAGAGAGAGAGAGACGGGTACAGAGACAGACAGGTACAGAGAGAGAGAGACGGGTACAGAGAGAGAGAGAGACAGAGAGACGGGTACAGAGAGAGAGAGAGACGGGTACAGAGACAGACGGGTACAGAGAGAGAGAGACGGGTACAGAGACAGACAGGTACAGAGAGAGAGAGACGGGTACAGAGACAGACAGGTACAGAGAGAGAGAGACGGGTACAGAGACAGAGAGACGGGTACAGAGACAGAGAGACGGGTACAGAGAGAGAGAGACGGGTACAGAGACAGAGAGACGGGTACAGAGACAGAGAGACGGGTACAGAGACAGAGAGACGGGTACAGAGACAGAGAGACGGGTACAGAGACAGAGAGACCTTGTCAACCCAAAGAACAGAATGTGTGGTCAGTGTTCTCCAGGTGAGGTTGAGACAGAGATGACCTCCTCAAGTACAAATATACAGAACACAGACGGACTTTATTGGACCGGATCAGCTCCAGGTCTCTGGTTCAGGTCTCTGGGTTCAGGTCTCTGGGTTCAGGTCTCTGGGTTCAGGTCTCTGGTTCAGGTCTCTGGGTTCAGGTCTCTGGGTTCAGGTCTCTGGGTTCAGGTCTCTGGGTTCAGGTCTCTGGTTCAGGTCTCTGGGTTCAGGTCTCTGGTTCAGGTCTCTGGGTTCAGGTCTCTGAGTCAACTCCCAGATCAAAGGTTTAGAGACACACACACACACGTCCCAAGACACACTGTATTTTCTTTCAATGTGATTATTTGTCATATTGTTATTATTATCCGTATGAATTGTATATATTTTTTTGTGTTGCTATGTCTCGTGGTTTGGCAATATTGTTGTTGCATCAATGCCAATAAAGCCTATTGAATTGAGAGAGAGAGAGAGAGACAGACAGGTGAGAGACAGACAGGTGAGAGAGAGACAGGTGAGAGAGAGAGACGGGTCTGAAGCAGCTGAATGTCTGAGTGACTCTTGAGTTTGAAGACAAAGGGAACGTGTCTCACCTCTGTAGAGCGTCCCTCTGTCTGTCTGCGGACTGTGAGCATGAAAGTACTGAGGACAAGAGAACATCATGACGTACTAGAACATCATGAAGTACTAGAACATCATGAAGTACTAGAGCATCATGAAGTAGTAGAACATCATGACGTACTAGAACATCATGAAGTAGTAGAGCATCATGAAGTACTAGAACATCATGAAGTAGTAGAGCATCATGAAGTACTAGAACATCATGACGTACTAGAACATCATGAAGTAGTAGAGCATCATGAAGTACTAGAACATCATGAAGTAGTAGAGCATCATGAAGTACTAGAACATCATGAAGTACTAGAACATCATGAAGTACTAGAACATCATGAAGTAGTAGAGCATCATGAAGTACTAGAACATCATGAAGTAGTACTAGAGCATCATGAAGTAGTACTAGAGCATCATGAAGTAGTACTAGAGCATCATGAAGTAGTACTAGAACATCATGAAGTAGTAGAACATCATGAAGTAGTACTAGAGCATCATGAAGTAGTACTAGAGCATCATGAAGTACTAGAACATCATGAAGTAGTAGAACATCATGAAGTAGTACTAGAGCATCATGAAGTAGTACTAGAGCATCATGAAGTACTAGAACATCATGAAGTAGTAGAACATCATGAAGTAGTACTAGAGCATCATGAAGTACTAGAACATCATGAAGTAGTAGAACATCATGAAGTAGTACTAGAGCATCATGAAGTAGTACTAGAGCATCATGAAGTAGTACTAGAACATCATGAAGTACTAGAGCATCATGAAGTAGTACTAGAGCATCATGAAGTAGTACTAGAGCATCATGAAGTACTAGAGCATCATGAAGTACTAGAACATCATGAAGTAGTACTAGAGCATCATGAAGTACTAGAACATCATGAAGTAGTACTAGAGCATCATGAAGTACTAGAACATCATGAAGTAGTACTAGAACATCATGAAGTAGTACTAGAGCATCATGAAGTAGTACTAGAGCATCATGAAGTACTAGAACATCATGAAGTACTAGAACATCATGAAGTACTAGAACATCATGAAGTACTAGAACATCATGTAGTACTAGAACATCATGAAGTAGTACTAGAGCATCATGAAGTAGTACTAGAGCATCATGAAGTACTAGAACATCATGAAGTACTAGAACATCATGAAGTACTAGAACATCATGAAGTAGTACTAGAGCATCATGAAGTACTAGAGCATCATGAAGTAGTACTAGAACATCATGAAGTACTAGAACATCATGAAGTAGTAGAACATCATGAAGTACTAGAACATCATGAAGTAGTAGAACATCATGAAGTAGTACTAGAGCATCATGAAGTACTAGAACATCATGAAGTACTAGAACATCATGAAGTAGTACTAGAGCATCATGAAGTACTAGAACATCATGAAGTAGTAGAACATCATGAAGTAGTACTAGAGCATCATGAAGTAGTACTAGAGCATCATGAAGTAGTACTAGAACATCATGAAGTACTAGAGCATCATGAAGTAGTACTAGAGCATCATGAAGTAGTACTAGAGCATCATGAAGTAGTACTAGAACATCATGAAGTAGTACTAGAGCATCATGAAGTACTAGAACATCATGAAGTAGTACTAGAACATCATGAAGTAGTACTAGAGCATCATGAAGTAGTACTAGAGCATCATGAAGTACTAGAACATCATGAAGTACTAGAACATCATGAAGTAGTACTAGAACATCATGAAGTAGTACTAGAGCATCATGAAGTAGTACTAGAGCATCATGAAGTACTAGAACATCATGAAGTACTAGAACATCATGAAGTACTAGAACATCATGAAGTACTAGAACATCATGAAGTACTAGAGCATCATGAAGTAGTACTAGAACATCATGAAGTACTAGAACATCATGAAGTAGTAGAACATCATGAAGTACTAGAACATCATGAAGTAGTAGAACATCATGAAGTAGTACTAGAGCATCATGAAGTACTAGAACATCATGAAGTACTAGAACATCATGAAGTACTAGAACATCATGAAGTAGTAGAACATCATGAAGTAGTACTAGAGCATCATGAAGTACTAGAACATCATGAAGTACTAGAACATCATGAAGTACTAGAGCATCATGAAGTACTAGAGCATCATGAAGTAGTACTAGAACATCATGAAGTACTAGAACATCATGAAGTACTAGAGCATCATGAAGTACTAGAACATCATGAAGTAGTAGAGCATCATGAAGTACTAGAGCATCATGAAGTACTAGAACATCATGAAGTACTAGAGCATCATGAAGTAGTACTAGAACATCATGAAGTACTAGAACATCATGAAGTACTAGAACATCATGAAGTAGTACTAGAACATCATGAAGTAGTACTAGAGCATCATGAAGTACTAGAACATCATGAAGTACTAGAACATGAAGTACTAGAGCATCATGAAGTACTAGAACATCATGAAGTAGTACTAGAGCATCATTAAGTAGTACTAGAGCATCATGAAGTACTAGAACATCATGAAGTACTAGAACATCATGAAGTACTAGAACATCATGAAGTAGTACTAGAGCATCATGAAGTACTAGAACATCATGAAGTAGTACTAGAGCATCATGAAGTACTAGAACATCATGAAGTAGTACTAGAGCATCATGAAGTACTAGAACATCATGAAGTAGTACTAGAGCATCATGAAGTACTAGAACATCATGAAGTACTAGAACATCATGAAGTACTAGAGCATCATGAAGTACTAGAGCATCATGAAGTAGTACTAGAGCATCATGAAGTACTAGAACATCATGAAGTACTAGAACATCATGAAGTACTAGAACATCATGAAGTAGTACTAGAGCATCATGAAGTACTAGAACATCATGAAGTAGTACTAGAGCATCATGAAGTACTAGAACATCATGAAGTAGTACTAGAGCATCATGAAGTACTAGAACATCATGAAGTAGTACTAGAGCATCATGAAGTACTAGAACATCATGAAGTACTAGAACATCATGAAGTACTAGAGCATCATGAAGTACTAGAACATCATGAAGTACTAGAACATCATGAAGTACTAGAGCATCATGAAGTACTAGAACATCATGAAGTAGTACTAGAGCATCATGAAGTAGTACTAGAGCATCATGAAGTACTAGAACATCATGAAGTAGTACTAGAGCATCATGAAGTACTAGAACATCATGAAGTAGTACTAGAGCATCATGAAGTAGTACTAGAGCATCATGAAGTACTAGAACATCATGAAGTACTAGAACATCATGAAGTAGTACTAGAGCATCATGAAGTACTAGAACATCATGAAGTAGTACTAGAGCATCATGAAGTACTAGAACATCATGAAGTAGTACTAGAGCATCATGAAGTACTAGAACATCATGAAGTAGTACTAGAGCATCATGAAGTACTAGAACATCATGAAGTACTAGAGCATCATGAAGTACTAGAACATCATGAAGTAGTAGAACATCATGAAGTAGTACTAGAGCATCATGAAGTACTAGAACATCATGAAGTAGTAGAACATCATGAAGTACTAGAGCATCATGAAGTACTAGAACATCATGAAGTAGTAGAACATCATGAAGTAGTACTAGAGCATCATGAAGTAGTACTAGAGCATCATGAAGTAGTACTAGAGCATCATGAAGTACTAGAACATCATGAAGTAGTACTAGAGCATCATGAAGTACTAGAACATCATGAAGTACTAGAACATCATGAAGTACTAGAACATCATGAAGTACTAGAGCATCATGAAGTACTAGAACATCATGAAGTAGTACTAGAGCATCATGAAGTACTAGAACATCATGAAGTACTAGAACATCATGAAGTACTAGAACATCATGAAGTACTAGAACATCATGAAGTAGTACTAGAACATCATGAAGTAGTACTAGAGCATCATGAAGTACTAGAACATCATGAAGTACTAGAACATCATGAAGTAGTACTAGAGCATCATGAAGTACTAGAGCATCATGAAGTAGTACTAGAACATCATGAAGTACTAGAACATCATGAAGTAGTACTAGAGCATCATGAAGTACTAGAACATCATGAAGTACTAGAACATCATGAAGTAGTACTAGAGCATCATGAAGTACTAGAACATCATGAAGTACTAGAACATCATGAAGTACTAGAACATCATGAAGTACTAGAGCATCATGAAGTACTAGAACATCATGAAGTAGTACTAGAGCATCATGAAGTACTAGAACATCATGAAGTACTAGAACATCATGAAGTACTAGAACATCATGAAGTACTAGAACATCATGAAGTAGTACTAGAACATCATGAAGTAGTACTAGAGCATCATGAAGTACTAGAACATCATGAAGTAGTAGAACATCATGAAGTAGTACTAGAGCATCATGAAGTACTAGAGCATCATGAAGTAGTACTAGAACATCATGAAGTACTAGAGCATCATGAAGTACTAGAACATCATGAAGTAGTACTAGAACATCATGAAGTACTAGAGCATCATGAAGTACTAGAGCATCATGAAGTACTAGAACATCATGAAGTAGTACTAGAGAATCATGAAGTACTAGAACATCATGAAGTAGTACTAGAGCATCATGAAGTACTAGAACATCATGAAGTACTACTAGAACATCATGAAGTAGTACTAGAGCATCATGAAGTACTAGAACATCATGAAGTACTAGAACATCATGAAGTAGTACTAGAGCATCATGAAGTACTAGAACATCATGAAGTAGTACTAGATCATCATGAAGTACTAGAGCATCATGAAGTACTAGAACATCATGAAGTACTAGAACATCATGAAGTAGTACTAGAGCATCATGAAGTACTAGAACATCATGAAGTAGTACTAGAGCATCATGAAGTACTAGAACATCATGAAGTACTAGAACATCATGAAGTAGTACTAGAACATCATGAAGTACTAGAACATCATGAAGTACTAGAACATCATGAAGTAGTACTAGAACATCATGAAGTACTAGAACATCATGAAGTACTAGAACATCATGAAGTACTAGAACACATCATGATGTAGTACTAAAATACATCATGTAGTACAATAACATCATGAAATAGTACTAGAACATCATGAAGTAGTACTAGAACACAGAAAAAGAAAAATATCATCAAGTAGACAGTAGACAGTATAAATTGAGCACATACTAGTACACATACTAGTACACAGCAGTAGTACACAGCAGTAGCACTCAGTACACAGTAGTACCTTGAATGTCGGGTAGAACTTGATGCTGAAGTCTTTACAGACGTCAAAGTTTTCTTCCTGAGCGCAGTCCACAACCCCGATGCTCACCACCTGCTGCCAGTCTAGGGGGGAAAGGTAGTTTAATATACTAATATATATATATATATATATATATATATATATATATATATATATATATATATACACATACATACATACATACATATATACACACACACATATACACACACACACACATATATATACACACACACACACACACACACGTATAGTGCTACAGGCTCACTGAGAATGACACTAGACTTGATAGCCCCACTGAAGAAGAAGACAGTGAGTCAAAGGAGGTTTGCTTCCTGGTAGAACCCTCAGACCCGCGACCTAAAGCAAACTTCACCAAAGCTTTAAAGCATATGGCGTTCCACCAATCTGGAAGAATCACGCTTAGTTTGGAGAGACAGTCTTAAAACATATAAAAAGGCTCTCCGTAATGCCAGAGCAGCCTATTACTCATCAGTAATAGAGAAAAATAAGAACAACCCCAGGGTTCTCTTTAGCACTGTAGCCAGGCTGACAGAGAGTCACAGCTCTGTGGAGCCGTGTATTCCTATAGACCTCAGTAGTAATGACTTCATGAACTTCTTCAATGAAAATAACTATTAGAGTATAGACCAGGGGTGGGCAAACTTTTTGGCTCAGGGGCCACATTGACTTTTAAAATTTGACAGACGGGCCGGGCCAGTATCAGATGGATGGAGAGCAGGGGCGTTTTCTTGTATTTTGAATTTGCTTGTTCACACTCGCTCAATGTAGACAGTTGCTAACTTCCCTTTATTTGCCTCAAGTAAACCTGAATGTAAGCAGGTAACACTCGTTAACTACTACCGACAGACACATTCTGTAACTACCTGGACTTACAGGTAAACCTGAATGTAAGCAGGTAACACTCGTTAAAACTACCGACAGACACATTCTGTAACTACCTGGACTTACAGGTAAACCTGAATGTAAGCAGGTAACACTCGTTAAAACTACAGACAGACACATTCTGTAACTACCTGAACTTACAGGTAAACCTGAATGTAAGCAGGTAACAGTCGTTAAAACTACCGACAGACACAAAAGCCAATAACTAAAAAGTAAAGAACCCATTTCAATGTAACAGTGTTGTTGGTCCGGGGCGGTGCAGTCCTGTGGGTTTGATGTGCGTTCGTTATGCCGAGGAAAAATACTCTGGATGCAGCTGTTAATTTTACAACTCTAAAACTCTTGTAGTACGAACCCCGTCTCCGGTGACAGAAAGTGACATGCCAAATTCAAATTACCGGAACTCTTCGAAAGTTAATGCTTTACGATGTAATGCCAAAGGATTGTGAACACTAAGAAGCGGCGTTTTCCAACGGTATGCGGTACATTACGGTGATCTCTTTCCAGCGGTATGCGGTACATTACGGTGATCTCCTTCCAGCGGTATGCGGTACATTACGGTGATCTCTTTCCAGCGGTATGCGGTACATTACGGTGATCTCTTTCCAGTGGTATGCGGTACATTACGGTGATCTCTTTCCAGTGGTATGCGGTACATTACGGTGATCTCTTTCCAGCGGTATGCGGTACATTACGGTGATCTCTTTCCAGCGGTATGCGGTACATTACGGTGATCTCTTTCCAGTGGTATGCGGTACATTACGGTGATCTCTTTCCAGCGGTATGCGGTACATTACGGTGATCTCTTTCCAGCGGTATGCGGTACATTACGGTGATCTCTTTCCAGCGGTATGTGGTACATTACGGTGATCTCTTTCCAGCGGTATGCGGTACATTACGGTGATCTCTTTCCAGTGGTATGCGGTACATTACGGTGATCTCTTTCCAGCGGTATGTGGTACATTACGGTGATCTCTTTCCAGAGGTATGCGGTACATTACGGTGATCTCTTTCCAGTGGTATGCATCGATGTTTCTTAATGCTCATTTATTGCTCAGCTCTTTCAGGCTGTTTGTGTGCGCGCTCTCCTATCAGATAAAGGACTCATCTCTGTACTGGTCTTGTTAGACCTTAGTGCTGATAAAGGACTCATCTCTGTACTGCTTTCGCCTCAATGACCACCAACGTTAATCACGGAGTTCCACAAGGTTCTGTGCTTGGACCAATTTTATTTACCTTATATATGCTTCCTTTGGGCAACATTATCAGGAAACACTCCATAAACTTTCATTGCTATGCAGACGATACTCAATTATATCTATGGATCAAACCAGAGGAGACCAACCAGCTCGCTAAAATTCAAGAATGTCTTAAAGACATAAAAACATGGATGACCTGCAACTTCCTGATGTTAAACTCAGACAAAACTGAAGTTATTTTACTGGCCCTGAACACCTCAGAGATCAATTATCTGGTGATGTGGTTTCTGTAGATGGCATTTCCCTGGCATCCAACACCACTGTAAAGAATCTCTAGTTATCTTTGACCCAGACTTGTCCTTTAACTCCACGTTAAGCAAATCTCAAGGATTGCATTTTTTCATCTACGTAACATTTCAAAAATCAGACACATCTTGTCCCAAAAAGATGCAGAAAAGCTGGTTCACGCGTTTGTTACTTCCAGACTAGATTACTGCAACTCCTTATTATCAGGCTGCTCTAATAAGTCTCTTAAGTCCCTTTCAGTTGATCCAGAATGCTGCAGCTCGTGTACTCACAAAAACTAAGAAAAGAGATCACATTACTCCTGTATTATTAGCTGCTCTGCACTGGCTCCCTGTAAAATCAAGAATCACATTTAAAATTCTTCTCCTCACCTACAAAGCCTTGATTGGTGATGCACCATCATATCTTAAGGAGCTTGTAGTACCACATTGCCCCACTAGAGTGCTGCTCTCACTAAATGCGGGGCTACTTGTGGTTCCTAGAGTCCTAAAAAGTAGGATGGGAGCCAGAGCCTTCAGTCATCAAGCTCCTCTTTTATGGAACCAGCTTCCACTTTCAGTCCTGGAGGCAGACACAGTCACCTCATTAAGAATAGACTTAAGACTTTCCTCTTTAATAGTGCTTATAGTTAGGGCTGAATCAGGTTTGCCCTGGTCCAGCCCCTTGATATGCTGCTATAGGCTTATAGGCTGCTGGGGGATGTTTTAGGATACACTGAGCACCTCTCTCCTCTTCTCTCTCTCCTTATGGATGAATTTACATCTCTCCATTGCACCTTATTAACTCTGCTTCCTCCCCGGAGTCGTTGTGACTTCACGTCTCATAGGGTCCATTGGACCTGGAGGTGTCTGATGCTGGTGATCCGGTCTGTCTGTCTCCAGTTCAAGAGACAGATGGAGACTAAAGACTGATTCACATAGTTTGTTCTGTGTGTTTAGTGTGTTTTATTATTATGCAATTATTATTATTGTCTTATGAAGATGTTTATAGCCAAAGGCTGTTTAAAAAAATGAATATTTGATTTATATTATTTCTCTTCTTTGACTTCTTTCAAGATTAAAGCTGATGAATAAAAAACATATTTCCAATAACCTTAAATCACAAACTAGCATTTTGTAACTTCCAGGAAGATATTTCAAGATAAAAGTTTATATTTACTTTCAAAAGGACTCGAAGGAGTTTAACTAGAAATAAATGATAAACAAAATGTGTTCATAGTTTGTACATAAGATCACCTGTTGTTGATTCAGTAGTGAATAAATGTGAGTCATTAGCTAGCTGAGCCAACAGCAGTTCAAAACCAGTTCTTATTAATTGATTTAATTACTGACAAAGCATCTCGTGGTCGTTTCTAGGATACCACAGGTGACCTAGTCATGTCCGACGATTGTGCGATATATCTCTATCTATATCTCTATCAGATATAGATAGAGATATAGATATAGAGAGAGAGATTAATACATTATTTATTGCGATCAATCAGCAGCGCGAATTGATCATTAATGACGTCATGATTCGTGTTTAACAGATTAATTTGTTTTCTTTTTAAACTTCATTGAACTGCGTTCAATAATCTGCTTTAAATCGCTGAAGCGACGCGAACCTCGTCAGCGACACGCGACAAAGAACCGGGCTCCGGTGTTGCTGTCTGGACCGGAGCCGAACCGGAGCCGAACCGGACACCGGCGGTGCTTTAACGTGAAGCTCCGCGGCACCGACGGACCGGGAGTCTGGTTTGAGTGGAGTCTGGAGCGGCGGTACCTTTGACGTCCTGCGCCAGAGCCCTCCACGTGCTGGAGTACTGGATGCAGTGTCCGCACCAGGACGAGTAGAACTGGACCAGCCAGGCCGAGGACGAGTTCCCCACGGCGAGCATCAGGCTGCCGCTGCCCAGGATCACCAGCGGGTCCTCATCCGTGTACAGCCGGGCCGCAGCTCCCACACACCCGGGCACGAGCCACAGGACGACCGCCGCCTGGAACCAGAACCGGAGCATCCCTGTCGAACCAACCGGGTGGGGTGGGATTAGCGGGGAGCCGCACCGAAAGCGGGCCGTCAGGGAGCAGCAGAGTCTGGGTCCGCGAGGAGCGGAGAGACGCGGTCCGACATGAGAGCGGAGACGTGTGTTTAGAGCGTTAAACGGACAGACGTATCACTCTGTACGGAAACAGAGAATCGAACCGGTTTTTGAACAGACCGACGTGATAACGGATCAATACAATGTAATGTAATGTAATAACGGATCAATACATGGGAACGATATCGATGAAGCTCATCGATCTTTAAACAACAATAACCGGTGAGCAGGAACGTGTTTTAACCCGCTCGGTGTGGTCGCTGTCGGCGCGGGTTTTCCTGAAGAGGGAAACGCTTCATAAGAGACGATCTTTCTCAAACTGAGTCTGCGCGTGGACTGACGAAACGACTGTGCTGCGTTCATGGGCCCTCGGAGACCTCTGGACTATTTCAGGAAAAGCTCTTTTCACATATAAATTGTAACCGATAAGATTAAAGGACTAATCATCAACATGTTACACAATTGAGATGTTTAATTTAAATGGAACTTTTTGAAATGAGGAACCATAATTTATTGAGTATTTTATCATTTGTGTTCTGGATGAATAAATATTGTTTATAAATAATCATAATATCAAAGTGTGTAAAAACCTCATGATACATTTTTGATATGCTATTTATTCTTATTATAATATTAAATCATAATAATTATCCCAACAATATGTATTATTAGTAGTAATACTTTTTGTAGTAGTATACTTATTTAGTTTGTATATATGTATTGTAGTTTTAGATTAGATAAAGTGTATACAGTGTCTCATTGTATATAAAGTGAAGTAGTGTAACGTCTATTGATGTTCATTTGAGGATATTTCTTGTGCAGTCTTATTGCAGTGGGTAGGAATGTTCTCCTGTATCAGGAATGTTCTCCTGTATCAGGAATGTTCTCCTGTAGTATCAGAAGTATTCTCCTGTATCAGGAATGTTCTCCTGTAGTATTAGGAATGTTCTCCTGTATCTGGAATGTTCTGTATCAGGAATGTTCTCCTGTATCAGGAATGTTCTTTATCAGGAATGTTCTGTATCAGGAATGTTCTCCTGCATAAGGAATGTTCTCCTGTATCTGGAATGTTCTCCTGTATCAGGAATGTTCTCCTGTAGTATTAGGAATGTTCTCCTGTATCAGGAATGTTCTCCTGTATCAGGAATGTTCTCCTGTATCAGGAATGTTCTGTATCAGGAATGTTCTGTATCAGGAATGTTCTCCTGCATAAGGAATGTTCTTCTGTATCAGAAATATTCTCCTGTATCAGGAATGTTCTCCTGTAGTATTAGGAATGTTCTCCTGTATCTGGAATGTTCTGTATCAGGAATGTTCTCCTGTATCAGGAATGTTCTTTATCAGGAATGTTCTGTATCAGGAATGTTCTCCTGCATAAGGAATGTTCTCCTGTATCTGGAATGTTCTGTATCAGGAATGTTCTCCTGTATCAGGAATGTTCTGTATCAGGATTGTTCTCCTGTATCAGGAATGTTCTGTATCAGGAATGTTCTCCTGTATCAGGAATGTTCTGTATCAGGAATGTTCTGTATCAGGAATGTTCTCCTGCATAAGGAATGTTCTTCTGTATCAGGAATGTTCTTCTGTATCTGGAATGTTCTGTATCTGGCAATGTTCTGTATCTGGAATGTTCTCCTGCATAAGGAATGTTCTTCTGTATCAGGAATGTTCTGTATCTGGCAATGTTCTTCTGTATCAGGAATATTCTTCTGTATCAGGAATGTTCTCCTGTATCTGGAATGTTCTCCTGCATATGGAATGTTCTTCTGTATCAGGAATGTTCTTCTGTATCTGGAATGTTCTTCTGTATCAGGAATGTTCTCCTGTATCTGGAATGTTCTCCTGTATCTGGAATGTTCTCCTGCATCAGGAATGTTCTCCTGCATCAGGAATGTTCTTCTGTATCAGGAATGTTCTGTATCTGGAATGTTCTCCTGTATCTGGAATGTTCTCCTGTATCTGGAATGTTCTCCTGCATCAGGAATGTTCTTCTGTATCAGGAATGTTCTGTATCTGGAATGTTCTCCTGCATCAGGAATGTTCTTCTGTATCAGGAATGTTCTTCTCTATCAGGAATGTTCTCCTGCATCAGAAATGTTCTTCTGTATCAGGAATGTTCTCCTGTATCTGGAATGTTCTTCTATATCAGGAATGTTCTCCTGCATCAGAAATGTTCTTCTGTATCAGGAATGTTCTACTGTATCTGGAATGTTCTCCTGCATCAGGAATGTTCTTCTGTATCAGGAATGTTCTGTATCAGGAATGTTCTTCTGTATCAGGAATGTTCTTCTGTATCAGGAATGTTCTCCTGTATCTGGAATGTTCTTCTGTATCAGGAATGTTCTCCTGTATCTGGAATGTTCTTCTGTATCAGGAATGTTCTCCTGTATCTGGAATGTTCTTCTGTATCAGGAATGTTCTCCTGCATCAGAAATGTTCTTCTGTATCAGGAATGTTCTCTTGCACCTGGAATGTTCTCCTGTAGTTTCAGCAATGTTCTCCTGCATCAGGAATGTATAAAATGCAGATAAAGGACTCATCTCTTGTGAATAGACCGTGTTCCCGGTCCTCTTGTGAATAGACCCTGTTCCTGGTCCTCTTGTGAATAGACCCTGTTCCTGGTCCTCTTGTGAATAGACCGTGTTCCTGGTCCTCTTGTGAATAGACCCTGTTCCTGGTCCTCTTGTGAATAGACCCTGTTCCTGGTCCTCTTGTGAATAGACCCTGTTCCCGGTCCTCTTGTGAATAGACCCTGTTCCTGGTCCTCTTGTGAATAGACCCTGTTCCTGGTCCTCTTGTGAATAGACCGTGTTCCTGGTCCTCTTGTGAATAGACCCTGTTCCTGGTCCTCTTGTGAATAGACCCTGTTCCCGGTCCTCTTGTGAATAGACCCTGTTCCCGGTCCTCTTGTGAATAGACCCTGTTCCTGGTCCTCTTGTGAATAGACCCTGTTCCCGGTCCTCTTGTGAATAGACCCTGTTCCCGGTCCTCTTGTGAATAGACCCTGTTCCCGGTCCTCTTGTGAATAGACCCTGTTCCCGGTCCTCTTGTGAATAGACCCTGTTCCCGGTCCTCTTGTGAATAGACCCTGTTCCCGGTCCTCTTGTGAATAGACCCTGTTCCCGGTCCTCTTGTGAATAGACCCTGTTCCCGGTCCTCTTGTGAATAGACCCTGTTCCCGGTCCTCTTGTGAATAGACCCTGTTCCTGGTCCTCTTGTGAATAGACCCTGTTCCCGGTCCTCTTGTGAATAGACCCTGTTCCCGGTCCTCTTGTGAATAGACCCTGTTCCCGGTCCTCTTGTGAATAGACCCTGTTCCTGGTCCTCTTGTGAATAGACCCTGTTCCCGGTCCTCTTGTGAATAGACCCTGTTCCCGGTCCTCTTGTGAATAGACCCTGTTCCCGGTCCTCTTGTGAATAGACCCTGTTCCCGGTCCTCTTGTGAATAGACCCTGTTCCCGGTCCTCTTGTGAATAGACCCTGTTCCCGGTCCTCTTGTGAATAGACCGTGTTCCTGGTCCTCTTGTGAATAGACCCTGTTCCTGGTCCTCTTGTGAATATACCCTGTTCCTGGTCCTCTTGTGAATAGACCCTGTTCCTGGTCCTCTTGTGAATAGACCCTGTTCCCGGTCCTCTTGTGAATAGACCCTGTTCCCGGTCCTCTTGTGAATAGACCCTGTTCCTGGTCCTCTTGTGAATAGACCCTGTTCCTGGTCCTCTTGTGAATAGACCCTGTTCCTGGTCCTCTTGTGAACACACAGAGCTGCTGCGACATCTTACATGTGAAATGTTGTAAATAATAATATACGTTAGAGTATTTATGGTATCCTAGAATATATTGTTTCAGTGTACATATTTACATGTTACAGTATTATGTAAATATTATATATTTTTCTTTCAATAAACCAACTTGTACTTGCTGGATATTCTATTTAATTTATTTATTATGTAGAAAAAAGAAATTACGATAAAAGTAACTGTAAAGTTTTTCTAAAAACATCTGAATGTGTCAAATAATATTTATTCATAACAGCATTATTATTATTAACCTTTTATTCTTCAGTATGTTGTTATGTTTCCTTTTCTTTTCAACATCTAAATCTACAATAAATATGTGAAAATAAGTTCACATATTATAGGGATAAATATGATGATCCTATATTATAACCTCGGTGTGAGTTTCTCCCCTCGGTCCCTGAACGCAGCACCGTCCCCTGCTGGCCGGTTCAGGTACTCCTCCGTTTCACCGTCATATCTCCAGCCGGAAGTGAAGACTTCTTACTGTGCAACTTTCACGTGATACTTCCGGTCGTCGGCCGTCTCCATAGCAACGATCAGCTCGACGCCAGAGGACGCATGAAAACAGCTGATCAGCTCTTCATCCGGTAAATATCGATTAATGACGCATTCATGATCAGTAGGGTTAGAACTACAAGTATCATCTTCATCATCAACATCAGAGTTAATAGAGACACTAAAGATATTAACTCTTCATCTCTGAGGAAGAGGAGGACGGCGATGTAATTGATTTAATAAACCAAACAAAGGTCTATTAAGAAATAAACAAATGTTTATTTATTATTGTTTATTAAGTTTAAATGTTACATTTTCAGGTTTAACGTGTTGAATGTGTTGATGAATATGAAGAAGTTTGTTTTCTGGTTATTATTTATGTTTATTATGTCACTCTTCATCTTCACTCTTTATCACTCTTAATCGTCACTCCTGATTGACACTCTTCTTCATCCCTCATCATCATTACGCTTCATTGTCACTATTCACTCTTCATCGTCACTCTTCATACCTCTTCACAGTCACTCATCACTCTTCATCATCACCCTTCATTGTCACTCCTCATGGTCCCTCTTCATCTTCACTCTTCATTGTCACCCTTCACTCTTCATCTTCACTCTTCATCTTCACTCTTCCTTGTCACTCATCACTCTTCATCGTCACCCTTCATTGTCACTCCTCATGGTCCCTCTTCATCTTCACTCTTCATTGTCACTCATCATCTCCACTCTTCATCATCAGTCTTTCTCGTCACCCTTCACTCTTCATCTTCACTCTTCCTTGTCACTCTTCACTCTTCATCATCAGTCTTCATTGTTACTCTCCATTGTCACTCTTTACTCTTCATTGTCACTCCTCATCAGCAGCCACAGCAGAAGCATGTCCTCCCCAAGAGTGGGCGTGGTCAGAGACTCCATGGTGACCAATCCGCTGCTCATCAAGGTGAACGAGAAACTAATAAATCATTCTGGCTATAATTGTGAAGGAGCTGCAAGACTTTTATTGTGAAAGGCTGCAGTTAATCTGTCTGAAATTATTTAACAGAAGATATTTATCACAATAAAGTCGCAAGGGTTTAAAATATTAATATTAATAATGTCCACAAATAAATAAATAAAAGGGAAAATTAAATAGCAGGATGTATACAAAGGTAAATAAATAAAGAAGCTAATAAAACGGAAATATAAATGTATAAACGTTTACATTTATTTAGATTTCAACCCTCCATAAGATTAGTGTAAACAATGTAAGGATGCTGGTTGGCAGTCTGTAATAATGATGAAGAGGTCCTCCCTCCTGTGAGCAGGCGTCCCTGGGTCAGACCCAGTCCAGAGGTCTGACAGTTCCTGGTCCAGAGTTCACTTTTGGAACCAGCAGCGGCTCACTTGGAGATGGAGGTGTGGCCGAGGGTAAGCCCCACCCACAGTGACTCAACACACATTTTGCATGTAGCATTACAATGTAACATTAGCATATAACATGTAGGCTTGGTAGCTACCATTAGCAAGTAACATATCTACCATTAGCATGAAGTATGTAGCATTACCATGTAATATTAGCATATAGTATGTAGTCTTGATAGCTACCATTAGAATGTGGATTTGATATCTACCATTACCATGTAACATTAGCATATAGCATTGATACCTACCATCAGCATTTAGTATAACCATGTAACATTAGCATATATCATGTAGCATTGACAACTACCATTAGCATGGAGCATAAAGCATTACCATGAAACATTAGCATATAGCATGTAGGCTTGATATATATATACCATTAGCATGTAGCATATATAATGTAGGATTGATATATCTACCATTAGCATGTAGCATATAGGATTGATATATCTACCATTAGCATGTAGCATATAGGATTTATATATCTATCATTAGCATGTAGCATATATGATTGCTATATCTATCATTAGCATGTAACACATATGATTGATATATCTATCATTAGCATGTAGCATATAGGATTGATATATTTATCATTAGCATGTAGCATATAGGATTGATATATTTATCATTAGAATGTAGCATATAGGATTGATATATCTATCATTAGCATGTAGCATATATGATTGATACATCTACCGTTAGCATGTAGCATATATGATTGATATATCTATCATTAGCATGTAGCATATATAATTGATATATCTAGCATTAGCATGTAGCACATAGGATTGATATATCTACCATCTTCTACATGTTTTTTATCAGGGGATCTTAGCGAGTGTACTCTTCTATGCTATGCTCTGCTGGGCCGGCGGCATTACTGCGGATGATAAAAACAGGATCAATAAGTTGATCAGAGATTGGCCTTCCCCCGGACTCACTAGAGGTCACTATACAAAGAGGACTAGGGCCAAGTTAAAAACGATTGTTTCTTTTGAAGGCCATCCACTACACTGTGTTTTTAATGGACTCAGAAGTTAATTCAGTGACCGACTCAGGAGGCCTCAGTGTTCTACTGAACCACTCAGAAGGTCTTTCACTGAGACTCAGGAGGCCTCAGTGTTCCACTGAACGACTCAGAAGGTCTTTCACTGAGACCCAGGAGGCCTCAGTGTTCCAATGAACCACTCAGAAGGTCTTTCACTGAGACTCAGGAGGCCTCAGTGTTCCACTGAACCACTCAGAAGGTCTTTCACTGAGACTCAGGAGGCCTCAGTGTTCCACTGAACGACTCAGAAGGTCTTTCACTGAGACCCAGGAGGCCTCAGTGTTCTACTGAACCACTCAGAAGGTCTTTCACTGAGACTCAGGAGGCCTCAGTGTTCTACTGAACCACTCAGAAGGTCTTTCACTGAGACTCAGGAGGCCTCAGTGTTCTACTGAACCACTCAGAAGGTCTTTCACTGAGACTCAGGAGGCCTCAGTGTTCTACTGAACCACTCAGAAGGTCTTTCACTGAGACTCAGGAGGCCTCAGTGTTCTACTGAACCACTCAGAAGGTCTTTCACTGAGACCCAGGAGGCCTCAGTGTTCTACTGAACCACTCAGAAGGTCTTTCACTGAGACTCAGGAGGCCTCAGTGTTCTACTGAACCACTCAGAAGGTCTTTCACTGAGACCCAGGAGGCCTCAGTGTTCTACTGAACCACTCAGAAGGTCTTTCACTGAGACTCAGGAGGCCTCAGTGTTCTACTGAACCACTCAGAAGGTCTTTCATAAAGTTTTCTAATCTAATCTAATAACCAGTATCATATAGGATTGATATACCATTAGCATTTAGCATATAGCATGTATGATTGATATATCTACCATTAGCATGTAGCATGTATGATTGATATATCTACCATTAGCATGTAGCATGTATGATTGATATACCTACCATTAGCATGTAGCATGTAGGATTGATATATCTACCATTAGAATATAGCATGTAGGATTGATATATATATATATACCATTAGCATGTAGCATATAGCATGAAGGATTAATATAGCTACCATTAGCATGTAGCATATATGATTAATATATCTGCCATTTAAGTGCTGCTAAAGTGTTAAATTACAAAGTGGTATCAGTAAGAGACATTTAAGTGCTGCTAAAGTGTTAACCTACAAAGTGCTATCAGTAAGAGACATTTAAGTGCTACCAAAGTGCTACTACGGCGCTACCTTCCCTATTCAAGGTATAGTCACTAAGATGTGTTTTTAGTTTGTAGAGACTTTCTGTCCTGATGTCAATGGGGAGCTCGTTCCACCAATGAGGAGCCAGCACAGCAAACAGTCGTGACTGAGTGTTTAGCTCGAAGTGACGGAGCTATAAGCCGATTGGCCGAAGCTGAGCGAAGTGAACGAGCTGGGGTGTGAGGTTAGACCATGTCCTGTGTGTGAGGTTAGACCATGTCCTGGGTGTGAGGTTAGACCATGTCCTGGGTGTGAGGTTAGACCATGTCCTGGGTGTGAGGTTAGACCATGTCCTGGGTGTGAGGTTAGACCATGTCCTGGGTGTGAGGTTAGACCATGTCCTGGGTGTGAGGTTAGACCATGTCCTGGATGTGAGGTTAGACCATGTCCTGGGTGTGAGGTTAGACCATGTCCTGGGTGTGAGGTTAGAGCAGGGGTGGGCAAACCTTTTGGCTCAGGGGCCACATTGACTTTTAAAATTTGACAGACGGGCTGGGCCAGTATCAGATGGATGGAGAGCAGGGGCGTTTGTAGGATTCAAAGAAAGGGGGGGCTAAGCCCCAAGGGGAGTGTCACCCTGGTCAATGTGGGCCCCTGATATTCATTGTTTCTGACAGTTCATAGATTGGTTCAGTCAGAATGTGACTTTGCTCTGTAGTTTTACTTCATTCAGTATATGATAACACAAGAGACAGAATTTCAGGGTCATAGTGATATTTTATGCTCATTTGGACACGATCACTGAATAAAGATGAACTAGTTCAGTGTCAAATATACCATTCAATAGAAAAAAATATTATAATAATCTATATTAATGCAAAGAATAGAGAGATGTCAATAGTTATTTCTTGTATTTCGAATTCGCTCGTTCACACTCGCTCAAGTAAACCTGAATGTAAGCAGGTAACACTCGTTAACAACTACCGACAGACACATTCTGTAACTACCTGGACTTACAGGTAAACCTGAATGTAAGCAGGTAACACTCGTTAAAACTACAGACAGACACATTCTGTAACTACCTGAACTTACAGGTACACCTGAATGTAAGCAGGTAACACTCGTTAAAACTACCGACAGACACATTCTGTAGCCCCACTAAAATAGGCCTAACGACGCCCCTGATGGAGAGTGTTTGTGTGAACCAATATGAATTACAAGTAAAAGCCAATAACTAAAAAGTAAAGAACCCGTTTCAGTGGAATAGTGTTGTTGGTCCGGGGCGGTGCAGTCCTGTGGGTTTGATGTGCGTTCGTTATGCTGAGGAAAAATACTCTGGATGCAGCTGTTAATTTTACAACTCTAAAACTCTTGTAGTACGAACCCCGTCTCCGGCGACAGAAAGTGACATGCCAAATTCAAATTACCGGAACTCTTCGAAAGTTAACTCTTTATGACGTAATTCCAAAGGATTGTGAACACTAAGAAGCGGCGTTTTCCAACGGTATGCGGTACATTACGGTGATCTCTTTCCAGTGGTATGCGGTACATTACGGTGATCTCTTTCCAGCGGTATGCGGTACATTACGGTGATCTCTTTCCAGCGGTATGCGGTACATTACGGTGATCTCTTTCCAGCGGTATGCGGTACATTACGGTGATCTCTTTCCAGCGGTATGCGGTACATTACGGTGATCTCTTTCCAGCGGTATGCGGTACATTACGGTGATCTCTTTCCAACGGTATGCGGTACATTACGGTGATCTCTTTCCAGCGGTATGCGGTACATTACGGTGATCTCTTTCCAGCGGTATGCGGTACATTACGGTGATCTCTTTCCAGCGGTAGGCGGTACATTACGGTGATCTCTTTCCAACGGTATGCGGTACATTACGGTGATCTCTTTCCAGCGGTATGCGGTACATTACGGTGATCTCTTTCCAACGGTATGCGGTACATTACGGTGATCTCTTTCCAGCGGTATGCGGTACATTACGGTGATCTCTTTCCAGTGGTATGCGGTACATTACGGTGATCTCTTTCCAGCGGTATGCGGTACATTACGGTGATCTCTTTCCAGTGGTATGCGGTACATTACGGTGATCTCTTTCCAGCGGTATGCGGTACATTACGGTGATCTCTTTCCAGCGGTATGCGGTACATTACGGTGATCTCTTTCCAGTGGTATGCGGTACATTACGATGATCTCTTTCCAGCGGTATGTGGTACATTAAGGTGATCTCTTTCCAGCGGTATGCGGTACATTACGGTGATCTCTTTCCAGCGGTATGCGGTACATTACGGTGATCTCTTTCCAGCGGTATGCGGTACATTACGGTGATCTCTTTCCAGTGGTATGCGGTACATTACGGTGATCTCTTTCCAGCGGTATGCGGTACATTACGGTGATCTCTTTCCAGTGGTATGCGGTACATTACGGTGATCTCTTTCCAGCGGTATGCGGTACATTATGGTGAGTTTGCCTGTGAGGGGTGGACGTGAACAGCTCGCAGCAGGCTGGACTCGCAGCCTGAGACGCCAGCAGAAAGCACGGCACGCAGCGCTGTGACGCTTCTCCGTTCCCGACTTGAGGCTGTTTCACGCTGTTTGTGTGCGCTCTCCTGCAGCAGAAAGCGTGACGGCGCTCTTTAACCTGCCGTGTTCTGCTGCAGGAGCGCGCAAACGCAGCTCCGAGGGTATAAAGCATTACAGCGGTCTTTACTATAATTTATAATTCATAATACTCGGCGGGCCGTAGTTTGGGTGTGAGGTTGGACCATGTCCTGGGTATGAGGTTAGACCATGTCCTGGTTGTAGACTGGACCCGATCTGTTCGCAGCACAAGTACCAATACTGTATATATACCATTAGAATGTAGAATATAGCATGAAGGATTAATATATCTAGGAATGACATTCCTACCATTAGCATGTAGCATATAGCATGTAGGAATGACATGTCTACCATTAACATGTAGCAAATAGCATGTAGGATTGACATGTCTACCATTAACATGTAGCATATAGCATGTAGGATTAGCTGACCCTCGTGACCAAACTCAGATACCAGACGCTCAAGTCCCATAAAATAAAATAGTTTATGTGGTTTGATTAGAAGATAAAAGTACGACATAGTAACTGATGTGAGAATGTGTGTGTGTGTGTGCGTGTGAGGTTTAGCAGTGGTCAACTGTCACAGTGCATTTGCTTGAAGGAAACATGCCTTCAGGCAACTATCACTGCTGTCACACATTCACACACTCACATTCTCACACACACCCATTCTCCCACACTTACACACACTCACCTTCACACACACACACATTCTCACACTCACACACACACACACAATCACACAGACACACACACACACATTCTCACACACACACACACACACATTCTCACACACTCACATTCTCACACTCACATTCTCACACACTCACATTCTCACACACTCACACACACATTCTCACACACTTACACACACACACTCACACACGCACACACACATGGTTTATGAATCAATGATTCATATTCTGCTGCTATGACCAGACAATGGTGTTGGTCTCAGGTGGTTCTGGTGCTGGTCCGCTTCCCGTCCCTAGAGTCCAAACTAAGCCTGGAGGTGTCTGAGGGCTGCTGGGAGTTGTAGTTTGTGAGCATCATCTGTGTCTCCTCAGTTCTGTCCAGTTGGAAGGTTCAGTCCAGACGAGGAGACTCTGCTCCTCATCGGCCGCTCGTTCCGGACTTCGTGTCTCTGAACCGGGACGCCGTGAAGTCCGGACTGGTGACGTCCAAAGAGCTGAGTCAGTACCGGGCTCAGAGGGGCGGGGAAAGGAGAGAGAACCCCGCCCCTAAACACCAAGAGGGCGTGGCCACGCGGCACCCGGCGGTGCCTGACATCACATTTGGAGTCACAAACAGGTCAGAAGTCCCCACAGAGCTGATGATTGATTATTGTTTATTAATTGACGTTGACTGATCGATCGGTCCTTCAGGCCGTCGTCTCCGCTGGCTGACCTCCTGTCTCATGAGTACGCTCGCCGCTGGACTGACAAACAGCTGAGCAGCAATCAAACCCGCAACCACAAACAGATGCAGAGAGTGAGTCCATGATGATGTCATCACCCCGTGGGGAGCGGTGTGATGTCATCACCCCGTGTGTGTTTGCAGGTGAAACCAGGAAGTATTCCTGACACGAGGACCAGTCTGCTGAGGAGGAGCAGAGCTCTTCCTGTCACACAAACGCTGCTCACTGGGCCACTCTTCAACCAGGTAACTATCTGTTCTCTACCTGTTCAGGTACTCTGTTCTCTACCTGTTCAGGTACTCTGTTCTTTACCTGTTCAGGTACTCTGTTCTCTACCTGTTCAGGTACTCTGTTCTCTACCTGTTCTCTATCTGTTCTCTACCTGTTCAGGTACTCTGTTCTCTACCTGTTCAGGTACTCTGTTCTCTACCTGTTCTCTATCTGTTCTCTACCTGTTCAGGTACTCTGTTCTCTATCTGTTCTCTATCTGTTCTCTACCTGTTCAGGTACTCTGTTCTCTACCTGTTCATGTACTCTGTTCTCTACCTGTTCTCTACCTGCTCAGGTACTCTGTTCTCTACCTGTTCAGGTACTCTGTTCTCTACCTGTTCATGTACTCTGTTCTCTACCTGTTCTCTACCTGCTCAGGTACTCTGTTCTCTACCTGTTCATGTACTCTGTTCTCTACCTGTTCTCTACCTGCTCAGGTACTCTGTTCTCTGTCTGTTCAGGTACTCTGTTCTCTACCTGTTCAGGTACTCTGTTCTCTACCTGTTCATGTACTCTGTTCAGGTACTCTGTTCTTTACCTGTTCAGGTACTCTGTTCTCTACCTGTTCAGGTACTCTGTTCTCTACCTGTTCTCTATCCGTTCAGGTACTCTGTTCTCTACCTGTTCTCTACCTGTTCAGGTACTCTGTTCTCTACCTGCTCAGGTACTCTGTTCTCTACCTTTTCAGGTACTGTGTTCTCTACCTGTTCAGGTACTCTGTTCTCTATCTGTTCAGGTACTCTGTTCT
Source organism: Cyclopterus lumpus (assembly GCF_009769545.1). Lineage (NCBI taxonomy): Eukaryota > Metazoa > Chordata > Actinopteri > Perciformes > Cyclopteridae > Cyclopterus > Cyclopterus lumpus. The sequence goes on from NC_046974.1 coordinate 561,687, forward strand.
CTACCTGTTCAGGTACTCTGTTCTCTACCTGTTCAGGTACTCTGTTCTCTACCTGTTCAGGTACTCTGTTCTCTATCTGTTCAGGTACTCTGTTCTCTACCTGTTCAGGTACTCTGTTCTCTACCTGTTCAAGTACTCTGTTCTCTACTCTCTACCTGCTCAGGTACTCTGTTCTCTACCTGTTCAGGTACTCTGTTCTCTACCTGTTCAGGTACTCTGTTCTCTACCTGTTCAGGTACTCTGTTCTCTACCTGTTCAGGTACTCTGTTCTCTACCTGTTCAGGTACTCTGTTCTCTACCTGTTCAGGTACTCTGTTCTCTACCTGTTCAGGTACTCTGTTCTCTACCTGTTCAGGTACTCTGTTCTCTACCTGTTCATGTACTCTGTTCTCTACCTGTTCAGGTACTCTGTTCTCTACCTGTTCAGGTACTCTGTTCTCTACCTGTTCAGGTACTCTGTTGTTCTACCACAGCAACAAACAGACCTCCTCTCTCCTCCTCAGGCTGCTCCGTCTCTGGACACCTTCAGGAACCAGGAGTCTCGTCTCCGGGCGTTCAGGGTTCACCAGTGAGTCTCTGTGTCCAGGAGAGGCGTTCAGGGACTGGACTGACATGAGGAGGAAACACGGTCACCTTCAATACCAATAAAAAAGAAAAAGATTCAGAACTCTGCATGTTGTTCTTCCGCCTGGATGTATCAAGTCCTCCAGAGAGGTGAATACATGACGACAGCTCAATAAATATATTATTCATAATGTCTTCCATTGTCCTCCCTCATCATCAGAGGAGGCGGGTCCAGTTCAATCTAATCCTT
>NC_046974.1:567500-575000 GCF_009769545.1 Cyclopterus lumpus
GCTGCTTCACTGCAGCTTAGCGACACCCAGGTCAAGACCTGGTACCAGAACCGGCGGTAACATATACAAGAAACATACAAGACCGGGTCCCAGAGCAGTAACATATACAAGTCATCGTCTTGCGTCTCTTTGTGGTCGTCTTGTGTCTCTTTGTGGTCGTCTTGTGTCTCTTTGTGGTAGTCTTGTGTCTCTTTGTGGTCGTCTTGCGTCTCTTTGTGGTCGTCTTGCGTCTCTTTGTGGTCGTCTTGTGTCTCTTCGTGGTTGTCTTGTGTCTCTTCGTGGTCGTCTTGTGGTCGTTTTGTGTCTCTTTGTGGTCGTCTTGTGTCTCTTTGTGGTAGTCTTGCGTCTCTTTGTGGTCGTCTTGTGTCTCTTTGTGGTCGTCTTGTGTCTCTTTGTGGTCGTCTTGTGTCTCTATGTGGTTGTTGTGTGTCTCTTTGTGGTCGTCTTGTGTCTCTTTGTGGTCGTCTTGTGTCTCTATATGGTTGTTGTGTGTCTCTTTTTGTGGTCGCTGCGTGTCACTTCATGGTCGTCTTGTGTCTTTTCCTTGTTGTCTTGTGTCTCTTCGTGGTTGTCTTGTGTCTCTTCGTGGTCGTCTTGTGGTCGTTTTGTGTCTCTTTTCTGGTCATCTTGTGGTCGTCTTGTGTCTCTTAGTGGTCGTCTTTTGGTCGTCGTAAATCTTTTCCTGGTCGTCTTGTGTCTCTTCGTGGTCGTCTTGTGTCTCTTAGTGGTCGTCTTTTGGTCGTCGTAAATCTTTTCCTGGTCGTCTTGTGTCTTTTCGTGGTCGTATTGTGTCTCTTTGTGGTCGCTGTGTGTCACTTCGTGGTCATCTTGTGTCTTTTCGTGGTCGTCTTGTCTCTTTGTGCTCACTGTGTGTCACTTCGTGGTCGTCTTGTGTCTCTTCGTGGTCGTCTTGTGTCTCTTTGTGGACATCTTGTGTCTCTTCATGGTCGTCTTGTGTCTCTTTGTGGTCGTCTTGTGGTCGTTTTGTGTCTCTTTGTGGTCGTCTTGTGTCTCTTTGTGGACATCTTGTGTCTCTTGCTGGTCATCTTGTGGTCGTCTTGTGTCTCTTTGTGGTCGTCTTGTGGTTGTATTGTGTCTCTTTGTGGTAGTATTGTGTCTCTTTGTGGTCGTTGTGTGGTCGTCTTGTGTCTCTTTGTGGTCGTATTGTGTTTATTTGTGGTCGTCTTGTGTCTCTTTATGGTCGTATTGTGTCTCTTCGTGGTCGTCTTGTGTCTTTTCGTGGTCGTCTTGTGTCTCTTCGTGGTCGTCTTGTGTCTCTTTGTGGTCACTGTGTGTCACTTCGTGGTCGTATTGTGTCACTTCGTGGTCATCTTGTGTCTCTTTGTGGACATCTTGTGTCTCTTCGTGGTCGTCTTGTGGTCGTTTTGTGTCTCTTTGTGGTCGTCTTGTGTCTCTTTGTGGTCGTATTGTGTCTTTTTGTGGTCGTCTTGTGTCTCTTTGTTGTCATCTTGTGGTCGTCTTGTGTCTCTTTGTGGTCATATTGTGTCTCCTTGTGGTCGTTGTGTGTCTCTTTGTGGGCGTCTTGTGTCTCTTTGTGGTCGTATTGTGTCTCTTTGTGGTCATCTTGCAGTCATCTTGTGTCTCCTTGTGGTCATCTTGTGTCTCTATGTGGTCGTCTTGTGTCTCTTTGACGGCGACTTGTGTCTCTATGTGGTCGTCTTGTGTCTCTTTGTGGTTGTCTTCTGTCTCTTTGTGGTCATATTGTAGTTGTCTTGTGTCTCTTTGTGGCTGTATTATGTCTCTTTGTGGTCGTCGTGTGGTCGTATTGTGTCTCTTTGTGGTCGTATTATGTCTCTTTGTGGTCGTCGTGTGGTCGTATTGTGTCTCTTTGTGGTCGTCTTGTGGTCATGTGTCTCTTTGTGGGCGTCTTGTGTCTCTTTGTGGTCGTCTTGTGGTCATGGTTCTTTTTGTGGTCGTCTTGTGTGTCTTTGTTGTCGTCTTGGGGTCGTCTTGCGTCTCTTTGTGGTCGTATTGTGTCTCTTTGTGGTCATCTTGCAGTCATCTTGTGTCTCCTTGTGGTCGTCTTGTGTCTCTATGTGGTCGTCTTGTGTCTCTTTGTGGTCGTCTTGTGTCTCTTTGTGGTCGTATTGTGTCTTTTTGTGGTCATCTTGCAGTCATCTTGTGTCTCCTTGTGGTCATCTTGTGTCTCTATGTGGTCGTCTTGTGTCTCTTTGACGGCGACTTGTGTCTCTATGTGGTCGTCTTGTGTCTCTTTGTGGTTGTCTTCTGTCTCTTTGTGGTCATATTGTAGTTGTCTTGTGTCTCTTTGTGGCTGTATTATGTCTCTTTGTGGTCGTCGTGTGGTCGTCTTGTGTCTCTTTGTGGTCGTATTGTGTCTCTTTGTGGTCGTCTTGTGGTCATGTGTCTCTTTGTGGGCGTCTTGTGTCTCTTTGTGGGCGTCTTGTGTCTCTTTGTGGTCGTCTTGTGGTCATGGTTCTTTTTGTGGTCGTCTTGTGTCTCTTTGTTGTCGTCTTGGGGTCGTCTTGCGTCTCTTTGTGGTCGTATTGTGTCTCTTTGTGGTCATCTTGCAGTCATCTTGTGTCTCCTTGTGGTCGTCTTGTGTCTCTATGTGGTCGTCTTGTGTCTCTTTGTGGCCGTCTTGTGTCTCTTTGTGGTCGTCTTGTGGTCATGGTTCTTTTTGTGGTCGTCTTGTGTCTCTTTGTTGTCGTCTTGTGGTCGTCTTGCGTCTCTTTGTGGTCGTATTGTGTCTCTTTGTGGTCATCTTGCAGTCATCTTGTGTCTCCTTGTGGTCGTCTTGTGTCTCTATGTGGTCGTCTTGTGTCTCTTTGTGGTCGTCTTGTGTCTCTTTGTGGTCGTCTTGTGGTTGTCTTGTGTCTCTTTCTGGTCGTATTGTGTCTCTTTGTGGTCGTCTTGTGTCTCTTTCTGGTCGTATTGTGTCTTTTTGTGGTCGTCTTGTGTCTCTTTGTGGTCGTCTTGTGTCTCTTTGTGGTCGTCTTGTGTCTCTTTGTGGTCGTCTTGTGTCTCTTTGTGGTCGTCTTGTGTCTTTTTGTGGTCGTCTTGTGTCTCTTTGTGGTCGTCTTGTGTCTCTTTGTGGTCGTCTTGTGGTTGTCTTGTGTCTCTTTCTGGTCGTATTGTGTCTCTTTGTGGTCGTCTTGTGTCTCTTTGTGGTCGTCTTGTGTCTTTTTGTGGTCGTCTTGTGTCTCTTTCTGGTCGTCTTGTGTCTCTTTGTGGTCGTTGTGTGTCTCTTTGTGGTCGTCTTGTGTCTCTTTGTTGTTGTATTCTTTTTTTTGTCAAAGAGAGAAAAGTTTTGATTTTAGTTTTTTATTATATAAGTACTCTTTGTAATGTTAACTTCAAAGTAAAATAATTAAGCTCATATTTGATCTTGTGTGCACAATAAAATAACTGGTTAATCGATAATAATAACTTATCAATAAACTATTCCTTGTGAACAGGCTCCCCGGGCGCTTCACTGCAGCCCACTGCTCCTTAATAACTGTCCCACTGTGGGATCAATAAAGTGCACATTATTATTATTAAAACAGAGAAATGTTCAGGGCTCAGATCCTCAGGTGATTAAATTATTGTAAACATGAATCTGTTTTCTCCGACAGAACGAAGTGGAAGCGTCAGTCAGCTGTTGGTTTGGAGCTGCTGGCTGAAGCCGGCAGGATGTTCCTGCCCACCCACTTCCTGTACCCTCCTGCCGCGCCAACACCGGACCTCTACCTGTACCGAAGCCCCGCCTCCCGCCACCCGGTCCCGTCCCTGCTGCCTCGAGTCCTGACCCACACCGGACCACAGCCCCACTGACACACTGGGAGCTCTGGTTTCTACCGTGGAATCAAACGTTTATTATGAAAGCGATCAAAGAGACTTTTATTTAGGTTCATGAAACATGGTGATCGGGACTGGTTCCTGGTACTAAACCTGGACCCTGGTCAGGAGTTGATACTGAGTCAAGGATCAGGTACTTTGAAGAACTAGACTATTTAAAGAGGTCCACTGATTGGACAAACCAACCGTTTAGATCAACCAAACCAGAAGACGACTAGTTCAGTTTTTTACATTTTCAATAAATATGCAGATGACTGTTGATGTTTCAGCACAGTTATAGTTCTGAATGTTTCTGATTAAACAAAATGTGAAAGAACTTAAGAGTCAAAGGACTCCAGTCCAGTCCGGACTCCTTTTTATGGACTTGTTTTAGGCCTTTTAAGGGTTTTGATTGGACTCATCTGGTGTTAGTCCTGGTTTCACGGGGCTTGGACTCAGACCCCTTAAAGTCCTGGTTTAATGGGGTTTGGACTCAGACCCCATCAAGTCCTGGTTTCATGGGATTTGAACTCAGACACGCTAAAGTCCTGGTTTCACGGGGGTTGAACTCAGACCTGTTAAGGTCCTGGTTCCACGGGGCTTGGACGCAGACCCCTTAAAGTCCTGGTTTAATGAGGTTTGGACTCAGACCCCTTCAAATCCTTGTTTCATTGGGTTTGGACCCAGACCCATTTAAGTCCTGGTTTCATGGGGTTTGAACTCAGACCCATTCAAATCCTGGTTTCATGGGGTTTGCACAAACCTGGTTTCATGGAATGTGGACTCAGACCCCTTAAAGTCCTGGTTTCACAGGGCTTGGACTCAGACCCCTTAAAGTCCTTGTTTCATGAGGTTTGAACTCAGAACCTTTAAAATTGGACAGTAATGTGCAATGAAGAGATGTAAATTCATCCATAAGGAGAGAGAGAAGAGGAGATAGGTGCTCAGTGTATCCTAAAACATCCCCCAGCAGCCTATAAGCCTATAGCAGCATATCAAGGGGCTGGACCAGGGCAAACCTGATTCAGCCCTAACTATAAGCACTATTAAAGAGGAAAGTCTTAAGTCTATTCTTGAATGAGGTGACTGTGTCTGCCTCCAGGACTGAAAGTGGAAGCTGGTTCCATAAAAGAGGAGCTTGATAACTGAAGGCTCTGGCTCCCATCCTACTTTTTAGGACTCTAGGAACCACGAGTAGCCCCGCATTTAGTGAGCAGCTCTCTAGTGGGGCAATATGGTACTACAAGCTCCTTAAGATATGATGGTGCATCACCAATCAAGGCTTTGTAGGTGAGGAGAAGAATTTTAAATGTGATTCTTGATTTTACAGGGAGCCAGTGCAGAGCAGCTAATACAGGAGTCATGTGATCTCTTTTCTTAGTTTGTGTGAGTACACGAGCTGCAGCATTCTGGATCAACTGGAGGGACTTAAGAGACTTATTAGAGCAGCCTGATAATAAGGAGTTGCAGTAATCTAGTCTGGAAGTAACAAACGCGTGAACCAGCTTTTCTGCATCTTTTTGAGACGAGATGTGCCTGATTTTTGAAATGTTACGTAGATGAAAAAATGCAATCCTTGAGATTTGCTTAACGTGGAGTTAAAGGACAAGTCTGGGTCAAAGATAACTAGAGATTCTTTACAGTGGTGTTGGATGCCAGGGCAATGCCATCTACAGAAACCACATCACCAGATAATTGATCTCTGAGGTGTTCAGGGCCAGTAAAATAACTTCAGTTTTGTCTGAGTTTAACATCAGGAAGTTGGAGGTCATCCATGTTTTTATGTCTTTAAGACATGCTTGAAGTTTAGCGAGCTGGTTGGTCTCCTCTGGTTTGATCCATAGATATAATTGAGTATCATCTGCATAAAAATGAAAGTTTATGGACTGTTTCCTGATAATGTTGCCCAAAGGAAGCATATATAAGGTAAATAAAATTGGTCCAAGCACAGAACCTTGTGGAACTCCGTGATTAACGTTGGTGGTCATTGAGGCGAAAGCAGTAGAGAGATGAGTCCTTTATCAGCACTAAGGTCTAACAAGACCAATACAGAGATGAGTCCTTTATCAGCACTAAGGTCTAACAAGACCAGTACAGAGATGAGTCTTTTATCAACACTAAGGTCTAACAAGACCAGTACGGAGATGAGTCCTTTATCAGCACTAAGGTCTAACAAGACCAGTACGGAGATGAGTCCTTTATCAGCACTAAGGTCTAACAAGACCAGTACGGAGATGAGTCCTTTATCAGCACTAAGGTCTAACAAGACCAGTACGGAGATGAGTCCTTTATCAGCACTAAGGTCTAACAAGACCAGTACGGAGATGAGTCCTTTATCAGCACTAAGGTCCAACAAGACCAGTACAGAGATGAGTCCTTTATCAGCACTAAGGTCTAACAAGACCAGTACAGAGATGAGTCCTTTATCAGCACTAAGGTCTAACAAGACCAGTACAGAGATGAGTCCTACTTTCTCAAGGATCTTAGAGAGGAAGGAAAGGTTAGAGATCGGTCTGTAGTTAGCCAACACCTCTGGATTAAGAGTGGTCTTCTTCAGGAGAGGTTTAATTACAGCTACTTTGAAGGAATGTGGTACATGGCCTGTTAGCAAAGACACATTGATGATATCTAGTAGAGGTACTCACTAAAGGCAATACTATGAAGGATCATAGTATTACTGTAGTATTATGACAGATAATATTATATTACTGTAGTATTATCGTAGTATTGACAGTATAAAGTGAGACTTCGTGATTCACTGCGTTCACACGACTTCAGTGTTTTGCCTTAGAGAAAAGTATTTTATTTTCCAACAAAGAAAAATGAATCTTCATCAAATACAAACAGTAAAAAACATGTTTTTTATATTTAACTCTCTGACAAACATTTTCATCACACATTATGAAGATCCAAACAAAGAGTCTCCAGTTCATCAGTTTGTTTCCAAAGGTTTCTCCAGGAAGTCAATAAAAACACATTATTTAAAGAGTTGGGACATCCGTCGACCAATCAGAGAGCAGCAACAGAGAATCCTTAACGACAATGTTTCCTGTTCAATTCTGGATTTCTGAAACTTTAAATGAGTTCAGACGTTTGTTTCTTCAACGCTTCACAAAGTGTTTCCACTCATTCTGACCTTCTGGGGGAGAAAGAGTCACGTTGGCTGTCTGCAGCTTTCCACCTCCTCCTCCTCCTCCTCCTCCTCCTCCTCCTCCTCCTCCTCCTCCTCCTCCTCCTCCTCCTCCTCCTACTCCTCCTCCTACTCCTACTCCTCCTCCTACTCCTACTCCTCCTCCTCTCCCGACTGACCAAACACCTTCTTCTTCTTCTTCTTCTTTTTGACATCTGCTCCCTCCAACCCGCTGGAGAACTCGGAGTGCAGCAGCTGGCGAGTGTTGAGCCTAAAGATGAGGAAAATGAGTTAAAGCTACAACACCACTACGCTACACCCTCTACGCTACAACACCACTACGCTACACCCTCTACGCTACAACACCACTACGCTACACCCTCTACGCTACAACACCACTACGCTACACCCTCTACGCTACAACACCACTACGCTACACCCTCTACGCTACAACACCACTACGCTACACCCTCTACGCTACAACACCACTACGCTACAACCTCTACGCTACAACACCACTACGCTACACCCTCTACGCTACACCCTCTACGCTACAACCTCTACGCTACAAC
>NC_046974.1:577500-582500 GCF_009769545.1 Cyclopterus lumpus
ACCCTGAATAACTGACACGGAGGGTCACATACCTCTCTTGGCGTTCTGCACCGACTGAGCATCTGAGTGAACAAAGTTCTCAAACTCCGTCTGGAGAACCGTCGCCCTCTCTCTGGTCTCCTGCTCCAGAGCTTTAGATGACGTCTGAGAGACAGACAGGTGGAGAGAGACAGACAGGTGGAGATTCATCAATCTAAATAACGGTTTATACAACACAAACCTGCAGCTATTTCCTGTTCTACTGCATCAGATCACTAACTGGTTTACTGAAGTCTTTGTTCTGGTGCTCTTCAGTCACAGATACATGGTGAGACCACTGCAGTCCTCTAGAACCCTTGGACCCATTTAAAGACCCCCCCACCCTCAGACCTCCAGTCCAAAGCCTTAAAAGACCCTGACATCCTCAAAACAGTCCTGGAAACGTTTCAAAGACCCTTAGAACACCTGAAACCCCCCTAAATATGGCCAGAGCCGTTACCCTGGAGGATAAAAGGAACCCTACTAAGGACCATCTGAACCCCCCCCCCTCGCCCCCGTGTCCCCTATTAATACTAGCCTGTTACAAAGGACTCTTTAAACCAACTTGAAAGCTATTACAACCCCTCAAAGGACCCTGAATTATCTGCAAGATCTTACGCCCTGATGGAGGAGCCAACTCAAAGACCACTTAATCCACTTGAAGGAACCCTGGGACCCGTTAAAGATTAAAGTACAGGATGGACTTAGAAACCCCATTATAGGTTTTTGTAATCCTATATACGTACACTAAATAACACTTTAAAAATACCCCAAGCATCTGGGTCTTAGGAGTCCTGTGATGGTCTTGCAGGACTCTGGCACTCAACCAAAAAACCTTTTATGTCCCTTCAAAGACACCTGGAACCTCCAAATGCATGCCTGGGATATCCAGAGGAAACCAAAATCCATTAAAAAAATCCTGTACCTGACCACTAGCAACTCCTGGTACCACTGACTAAATGTCACTTACGTCGCTGAAACCCCTTGAAAGCTTCTTAAAGCTCCCTCAAAGAAAAACCTTAAAGATGCAAACTGTTAAAACTCCCTGAAAACCCAACCAAAGGTACCTAGAACCAACGGAGACACCCTCTAACATCTATGAAATCGTGCTTAAGATTCCTGGAACCTGAACCTGAACCTAACCTGTGCAGACTCTGCTACCTTCTCACAGACTCCTGTAAACCTAGAAAAGCCTTACATTTACTTGGAACACATATGAGACCTTTTAGAGCCACATTAGCTCTCTGAAGGGTTCCGAGAGGCCTCTGGAGCTCGCTCTGAGAGGACAAAGAAGTCTTACCTTGCTGTGGTATTTGCCCCGCCCCTTGTAGGTGTCATCCATCATCAGACTGGACAGGATGTTCTGCAACTTCAGCTCCAATAGGCTGAAACACAACAAGACCCGCCCCCACTATCAAAACCAGGAAGTGGACCGACATAAACACTGGACTAGCACCATCAACAGTAATCTCTATTGTGCTGTACTGAGAAAGTACTACAACAGACCTGATGTTGTATTTGGCCAGCTCGGGGATGAAGGCGGCCTCAGCAGGAGTGAGGAAGAGGAGGCTACTTCCTCTTCCTCCAATACGAGCCGTCCGACCGACTCGATGAACATACTCTGCTGCAGTCGTCGGAGGAGTGTACTGTGAACACACACTGAGGTTCAGGAAGTAGTAACCGTAGTACTGTTAACTAGTACTCAGAGTACTTAAGTAGTACACTCAATGCTACACTGTGATTGGTTTGGAGTTTGTTCAATATTCTCAGGAGACGACCTCCATGCCTGACCCTGTTATGTCATTATTACATAACAACGGCAACGGAACTGAGCAAGATGGTGACGGATGAAAACCAAGATGGTGACTGATGAAAACCAAGATGGTGACGGAAGAAAACCAAGATGGTGACGGATGAAAACCAAGATGGTGACTGATGAAAACCAAGATGGTGACTGATGAAAACCAAGATGGTGACTGATGAAAACCAAGATGGTGACGGAAGAAAACCAAGATGGTGACGGATGAAAACCAAGATGGTGACTGATGAAAACCAAGATGGTGACTGATGAAAACCAAGATGGTGACGGATGAAAACCAAGATGGTGACTGATGAAAACCAAGATGGTGACTGATGAAAACCAAGATGGTGACGGAAGAAAACCAAGATGGTGACGGATGAAAACCAAGATGGTGACTGATGAAAACCAAGATGGTGACTGATGAAAACCAAGATGGTGACGGATGAAAACCAAGATGGTGACTGATGAAAACCAAGATGGTGACTGATAAAAACCAAGATGGTGACGGATGAAAACCAAGATGGTGACTGATGAAAACCAAGATGGTGACTGATAAAAACCAAGATGGTGACGGATGAAAACCAAGATGGTGACTGATGAAAACCAAGATGGTGACGGAAGAAAACCAAGATGGTGACGGATGAAAACCAAGATGGTGACTGATGAAAACCAAGATGGTGACGGATGAAAACCAAGATGGTGACTGATGAAAACCAAGATGGTGACGGAAGAAAACCAAGATGGTGACGGATGAAAACCAAGATGGTGACTGATGAAAACCAAGATGGTGACTGATGAAAACCAAGATGGTGACTGATAAAAACCAAGATGGTGACGGATGAAAACCAAGATGGTGACTGATGAAAACCAAGATGGTGACTGATGAAAACCAAGATGGTGACGGATGAAAACCAAGATGGTGACTGATGAAAACCAAGATGGTGACTGATAAAAACCAAGATGGTGACGGATGAAAACCAAGATGGTGACTGATGAAAACCAAGATGGTGACGGAAGAAAACCAAGATGGTGACGGATGAAAACCAAGATGGTGACTGATGAAAACCAAGATGGTGACTGATGAAAACCAAGATGGTGACTGATAAAAACCAAGATGGTGACGGATGAAAACCAAGATGGTGACTGATGAAAACCAAGATGGTGACTGATGAAAACCAAGATGGTGACTGATGAAAACCAAGATGGTGACTGATGAAAACCAAGATGGTGACTGATGAAAACCAAGATGGTGACGGATGAAAACCAAGATGGTGACTGATGAAAACCAAGATGGTGACGGATGAAAACCAAGATGGTGACTGATGAAAACCAAGATGGTGACTGATAAAAACCAAGATGGTGACGGATGAAAACCAAGATGGTGACGGATGAAAACCAAGATGGTGACTGATGAAAACCAAGATGGTGACGGATGAAAACCAAGATGATGACTGATGAAAACCAAGATGGTGACGGATGAAAACCAAGATGGTGACTGATGAAAACCAAGATGGTGACGGAAGAAAACCAAGATGGTGACTGATAAAAACCAAGATGGTGACTGATAAAAACCAAGATGGTGACTGATGAAAACCAAGATGGTGACTGATAAAAACCAAGATGGTGACTGATGAAAACCAAGATGGTGACGGATGAAAACCAAGATGGTGACTGATGAAAACCAAGATGGTGACTGATAAAAACCAAGATGGTGACTGATGAAAACCAAGATGGTGACGGAAGAAAACCAAGATGGTGACTGATAAAAACCAAGATGGTGACTGATAAAAACCAAGATGGTGACGAAAACCAAGATGGTGACTGATGAAAACCAAGATGGTGACTGATGAAAACCAAGATGGTGACTGATGAAAACCAAGATGGTGACTGATAAAAACCAAGATGGTGACTGATGAAAACCAAGATGGCGACTGATGAAAACCAAGATGGTGACTGATGAAAACCAAGATGGTGACGAAAACCAAGATGGTGACTGATGAAAACCAAGATGGTGACTGATGAAAACCAAGATGATGACTGATGAAAACCAAGATGGTGACGGATGAAAACCAAGATGGTGACGGAACTGAGCAAGATGGTGACTGATAAAAACCAAGATGGTGACGGATGAAAACCAAGATGGTGACTGATGAAAACCAAGATGGTGACTGATAAAAACCAAGATGGTGACTGATGAAAACCAAGATGGTGACTGATGAAAACCAAGATGGTGACTGATGAAAACCAAGATGGTGACGGATGAAAACCAAGATGGTGACGGATGAAAACCAAGATGGTGACTGATGAAAACCAAGATGGTGACGGATGAAAACCAAGATGGTGACTGATGAAAACCAAGATGGTGACTGATGAAAACCAAGATGGTGACGGAAGAAAACCAAGATGGTGACTGATAAAAACCAAGATGGTGACTGATGAAAACCAAGATGGTGACGGATGAAAACCAAGATGGTGACGGATGAAAACCAAGATGGTGACTGATAAAAACCAAGATGGTGACGGATGAAAACCAAGATGGTGACTGATGAAAACCAAGATGGTGACTGATGAAAACCAAGATGGTGACGGATGAAAACCAAGATGGTGACGGATGAAAACCAAGATGGTGACTGATGAAAACCAAGATGGTGACGGATGAAAACCAAGATGGTGACGGATGAAAACCAAGATGGTGACTGATGAAAACCAAGATGGTGACTGATGAAAACCAAGATGGTGACGGATGAAAACCAAGATGGTGACGGATGAAAACCAAGATGGTGACTGATGAAAACCAAGATGGTGACTGATGAAAACCAAGATGGTGACTGATGAAAACCAAGATGGTGGCGGATGAAAACCAAGATGGTGACTGATGAAAACCAAGATGGTGACTGATGAAAACCAAGATGGTGACGGATGAAAACCAAGATGGTGACTGATGAAAACCAAGATGGTGACGGATGAAAACCAAGATGGTGACGGATGAAAACCAAGATGGCGACTGATAAAAAACCAAGATGGCGACATTGAAATGTTGGTGAACACAAAACACATTAGCGTCTTCAATAGTTATCGAATACCTGAATGATCCAGGTGACCTGAGGAAGGTCCAGACCTCTGGCTGCTACGTCCTGAAACACACACGATTCATCTTCAGAACACAGATACATCCCATAAT
>NC_046974.1:587500-602500 GCF_009769545.1 Cyclopterus lumpus
GAGAGACAGACAGACAGGAAGCCATTTAGATTGACATTAAAAAGAACAGGGGTGATCAGGATGTGGTTAGCTTAGCTTAGCGGGTACACACTGATGACTAAACACTTAAAGGGGACACTGTCCCTTTAACAGGACACACCAGGTGTGTGTTCACTTAAAGGGGACATGGTCCCTTTAACAGGACAGGTGTGTGTTCAGACCTCTCTGGTGGGCACGATGACGACGGCCAGTGGACCATCAGACCTGCTGACCTTCTGCTGGACCGCCTGCAGACTCTGGACCACGGGGATGGCGTAGGACAGGGTCTTACCTGCAGAAACACAGGGCTCCTCGATAAGGTACTGCTAGTATCACAGTACTGCTAGTATCACAGTACTGGTAGTATCACAGTACTGGTAGTATCTCACAGTACTGCTAGTATCACAGTACTGCTAGTATCTCACAGTACTGCTAGTATCTCACAGTACTGCTAGTATATCACAGTAGTGGTAGTATCTCACAGTACTGCTAGTATCTCACAGTACTGGTAGTATATCACAGTACTGGTAGTATCTCACAGTACTGGTAGTATCTCACAGTAGTGCTAGTATATCACAGTACTGGTAGTATCTCACAGTACTGGTAGTATCTCACAGTAGTGCTAGTATATCACAGTACTGGTAGTATCTCACAGTACTGGTAGTATCTCACAGTACTGCTAGTATCTCACAGTACTGCTAGTATATCACAGTACTGGTAGTATATCACAGTACTGGTAGTATCTCACAGTAGTGCTAGTATATCACAGTAGTGCTAGTATATCACAGTACTGGTAGTATCACAGTACTGGTAGTATATCACAGTACTGGTAGTATATCACAGTACTGGTAGTATCACAGTACTGGTAGTATATCACAGTACTGGTAGTATCACAGTACTGGTAGTATCTCACAGTACTGGTAGTATCTCACAGTACTGGTAGTATCTCACAGTAGTGCTAGTATATCACAGTACTGGTAGTATCACAGTACTGGTAGTATATCACAGTACTGGTAGTATATCACAGTACTGGTAGTATCACAGTACTGGTAGTATATCACAGTACTGGTAGTATCACAGTACTGGTAGTATATCACAGTACTGGTAGTATCACAGTACTGGTAGTATATCACAGTACTGGTAGTATCACAGTACTTCACGAAAGCTTTAAAGCATATGGCGTTCCACCAATCTGGAAGAATCACTCTTAGTTTGGAGAGATAGTCTTAAAACATATAAAAAGGCTCTCCGTAATGCCAGAGCAGCCTATTACTCATCAGTAATAGAGAAAAATAAGAACAACCCCAGGGTCCTCTTTAGCACTGTAGCCAGGCTGACAGAGAGTCACAGCTCTGTGGAGCCGTGTATTCCTATAGACCTCAGTAGTAATGACTTCATGAACTTCTTCAATGAAAAGATTTGAACTATTAGAGGAAAGATTGATGATCTCTTGCCCTTAACTACTGCCGATCTGTCATCAAGAGGAGTGGCCTTGGAAACGGCTGTATGCCCTGGTGTATATTTGGATAGCTTTTCTCCCATTAACCTAGACCAATTGTCCTCAACGGTTTCTACTTCTAAACCGTCTACCTGTCTCTTAGACCCCATCCCAACGAGGCTGCTTAAAGACGTGTTGCCTTTAATTGGCACCTCTCTGCTGGATATTGTTAATGTGTCTTTGCTAACAGGCCATGTACCACATTCCTTCAAAGTAGCTGTAATTAAACCTCTCCTGAAAAAGCCCACTCTTAATCCAGAGGTGTTGGCTAACTACAGACCGATCTCTAACCTACCCTTCCTCTCTAAGATCCTGGAGAAAGTAGTCGCACATCAGTTGTGTGACTTTCTACATCAGAATAGTTTATTTGAGGAGTTTCAGTCTGGATTTAGAAAACACCACAGAGACAGACCTCCTAATGCATCAGATAAAGGACTCATCTCTGTACTGGTCTTGTTAGACCTTAGTGCTGATAAAGGACTCATCTCTGTACTGGTCTTGTTAGACCTTAGTGCTGATAAAGGACTCATCTCTGTACTGGTCTTGTTAGACCTTAGTGTTGATAAAGGACTCATCTCTGTACTGCTTTTGCCTCAATGACCACCAACGTTAATCACGGAGTTCCACAAGGTTCTGTGCTTGGACCAATTTTATTTACCTTATATATGCTTTCTTTGGGCAACATTATCAGGAAACACTCCATAAACTTTAATTGCTATGCAGACGATACTCAATTATATCTATCGATCAAACCTGAGGAGACCAACCAGCTCGCAAGACATAAAAACATGGATGACCTGCAACTTCCTGATGTTAAACTCAGACAAAACTGAAGTTATTTTACTGGGCCTGAACACCTCAGGGATCAATTATCTGGTGATGTGGTTTCTGTAGATGGCATTGCCCTGGCATCCAACACCACTGTAAAGAATCTCTAGTTATCTTTGACCCAGACTTGTCCTTTAACTCCCACGTTAAGCAAATCTCAAGGATTGCATTTTTTCATCTACGTAACATTTCAAAAATCAGGCACATCTTGTCTCAAAAAGATGCAGAAAAGCTGGTTCACGCGTTTGTTACTTCCAGACTAGATTACTGCAACTCCTTATTATCAGGCTGCTCTAATAAGTCTCTTAAATCCCTCCAGTTGATCCAGAATGCTGCAGCTCGTGTACTCACAAAAACTAAGAAAAGAGATCACATGACTCCTGTATTAGCTGCTCTGCACTGGCTCCCTGTAAAATCAAGAATCACATTTAAAATTCTTCTCCTCACCTACAAAGCCTTGATTGGTGATGCACCATCATATCTTAAGGAGCTTGTAGTACCATATTGCCCCACTAGAGAGCTGCTCACTAAATGTGGGGCTACTTGTGGTTCCTAGAGTCCTAAAAAGTAGGATGGGAGCCAGAGCCTTCAGTTATCAAGCTCCTCCTTTATGGAACCAGCTTCCACTTTCAGTCCTGGAGGCAGACACAGTCACCTCATTCAAGAATAGACTTAAGACTTTCCTCTTTAATAGCCCTTATAGTTAGGGCTGGGAGAGGGATCCTCCTCTGTTCTCTCCTGAAGGGTTCTTCCCTTTTTTCGCTGTCAAAGGTTATTTTTGGG
The DNA here is from genome assembly GCF_009769545.1 of Cyclopterus lumpus. Taxonomy (NCBI): domain Eukaryota; kingdom Metazoa; phylum Chordata; class Actinopteri; order Perciformes; family Cyclopteridae; genus Cyclopterus; species Cyclopterus lumpus. The sequence goes on from NC_046974.1 coordinate 590,628, forward strand.
GAGTTTTTCCTGATCCGATGTGAGGTCAAAGGTCAGGGATGTCGTATGTGTACAGATTGTAAAGCCCTCTGAGGGGAGGTTGTGATTTGTGATATTGGGCTATACAAAATAAACTGAACTGAATTGAGTATACTGGTAGTAGTATCGCAGTACTGGTAGTAGTATCACAGTAGTAGTATCGCAGTACTGGTTGTAGTATCACAGTACCGGTAGTAGTATCACAGTAGTAGTATCACAGTAGTAGTATCACAGTACTGGTAGTAGTATCACAGTAGTAGTATCACAGTAGTAGTATTGCAGTACTGGTAGTAGTATCACAGTAGTAGTATCACAGTACTGGTAGTAGTATCACAGTAGTAGTATCGCAGTACTGGTAGTAGTATCACAGTAGTAGTATCACAGTACTGGTAGTAGTATCACAGTAGTAGTATCGCAGTACTGGTTGTAGTATCACAGTAGTAGTATCACAGTAGTAGTATCACAGTACTGGTAGTAGTATCACAGTAGTAGTATCACAGTAGTAGTATCACAGTACTGGTAGTAGTATCACAGTACTGGTAGTAGTATCACAGTACTGGTAGTAGTATCACAGTACTGGTAGTAGTATCACCGTAGTAGTATCACAGTACTGGTAGTAGTATCACAGTAGTAGTATCGCAGTACTGGTTGTAGTATCACAGTACTGGTAGTAGTATCACAGTAGTAGTATCACAGTAGTAGTATCACAGTACTGGTAGTAGTATCACAGTAGTAGTATCACAGTACTGGTAGTAGTATCACAGTACTGGTAGTAGTATCACAGTAGTAGTATCACAGTAGTAGTATCACAGTACTGGTAGTAGTAGTATCACAGTAGTAGTATCACAGTACTGGTAGTAGTAGTATCACAGTAGTAGTATCACAGTAGTAGTATCACAGTAGTAGTATCACAGTACTGGTAGTAGTAGTATCACAGTAGTAGTATCACAGTACTGGTAGTAGTATCACAGTACTGGTAGTAGTATCACCGTAGTAGTATCACAGTACTGGTAGTAGTATCACAGTAGTAGTATCGCAGTACTGGTTGTAGTATCACAGTACTGGTAGTAGTATCACAGTAGTAGTATCACAGTAGTAGTATCACAGTACTGGTAGTAGTATCACAGTAGTAGTATCACAGTACTGGTAGTAGTATCACAGTACTGGTAGTAGTATCACAGTAGTAGTATCACAGTAGTAGTATCACAGTACTGGTAGTAGTAGTATCACAGTAGTAGTATCACAGTACTGGTAGTAGTAGTATCACAGTAGTAGTATCACAGTAGTAGTATCACAGTAGTAGTATCACAGTACTGGTAGTAGTAGTATCACAGTAGTAGTATCACAGTACTGGTAGTAGTAGTATCACAGTAGTAGTATCACAGTACTGGTAGTAGTATCACAGTACTGGTAGTAGTATCACAGTAGTAGTATCACAGTACTGGTAGTAGTAGTATCACAGTAGTAGTATCACAGTACTGGTAGTAGTATCACAGTAGTAGTATCACAGTACTGGTAGTAGTAGTATCACAGTAGTAGTATCACAGTACTGGTAGTAGTAGTATCACAGTAGTAGTATCACAGTACTGGTAGTAGTAGTATCACAGTACTGGTAGTAGTAGTATCACAGTAGTAGTATCACAGTACTGGTAGTAGTAGTATCACAGTACTGGTAGTAGTAGTATCACAGTAGTAGTATCACAGTACTGGTAGTAGTAGTATCACAGTAGTAGTATCACAGTACTGGTAGTAGTAGTATCACAGTAGTAGTATCACAGTACTGGTAGTAGTAGTATCACAGTAGTAGTATCACAGTACTGGTAGTAGTAGTATCACAGTAGTAGTATCACAGTACTGGTAGTAGTAGTATCACAGTAGTAGTATCACAGTACTGGTAGTAGTAGTATCACAGTACTGGTAGTAGTAGTATCACAGTAGTAGTATCACAGTACTGGTAGTAGTAGTATCACAGTACTGGTAGTAGTAGTATCACAGTAGTAGTATCACAGTACTGGTAGTAGTAGTATCACAGTAGTAGTATCACAGTACTGGTAGTAGTAGTATCACAGTAGTAGTATCACAGTACTGGTAGTAGTAGTATCACAGTACTGGTAGTAGTAGTATCACAGTAGTAGTATCACAGTACTGGTAGTAGTAGTATCACAGTAGTAGTATCACAGTACTGGTAGTAGTAGTATCACAGTAGTAGTATCACAGTACTGGTAGTAGTAGTATCACAGTACTGGTAGTAGTAGTATCACAGTAGTAGTATCACAGTACTGGTAGTAGTAGTATCACAGTAGTAGTATCACAGTACTGGTATCTCACCTGAACCCGTCTGAGAACGAATCACAGCGTCTCGTCCCGATAGAAGAACTGGAATAGTCTGTTTCTGAACACTGAGAGAGACACACACACACACACACACACACACACACACACACACACACCTTTGGCATCCTGGACTGAAGTGGTCGTGTCTCTCAGCAGCAGGGTGTGAGCGAGTGAATGAGGGCTTACCTGGTTACCGTGGAAACATTCAGGACTTTGTTCAGTGTCGCCACCTGGTGGACAGAAACCAGCCAATCACAGCACAGAACAGTCAGAACAAGAGGATATCACAGGAATACATGATGAGTGTGAGTGTGTGTGTGTGTGTGTGTGTGTGTGTGTGTGTGTGTGTGTGTGTGTGTGTTACCAGGTGTGGATGAAGGTCCAGATCTGAGAACGAGTCACTGCTGAAGATCTTCTCCTTTAACTGGGACACAACTGGTCTGAAGGAACAAGGTGAAAGAGTATTAATAATCAATCAACAGGATGATGATGTCAGCAGGCTGTGGACCAATCAGAGTGCAACTGCGGACCTGAGGATCTCTGGGATCTCTGGGTTATGTTTGAACAGAGAGGACGTCTTGATGCTCCTCGTTTCCTTCACTGTGTCCTTCCTCCTTTTCTTCTGTGGTGTCCTCTGGTCCGTCTGTGAATAGCATCACCACGACATCATATATCATCAACATGACAACAACATATCACCATGACAACAACATATATCACCATGACAACAACATATCACCACGACAACAACATATATCATCACCATGACAACAACATATATCATCACCATGACAACAATGTATATCATCACCATGACAACATATCACCATGACAACAACATATATCATCACCATGACAACATATATCATCACCATGACAACAACACATATCATCACCATGACAACAACAATGTATATCATCACCATGACAACAACATATCACCATGACAACAACACATATCATCACCATGACAACAACATATCACCATGACAACAACACATATCATCACCATGACAACAACATATCATCACCATGACAACAACATATCATCACCATGACAACACATATCATCACCATGACAACAACATATCATCACCATGAGAACATCATATATTATCACCATGACAACAACACATATCATCACCATGACAACAACATATATCATCACCATGACAACAACATATCACCATGACAACAACATATATCATCACCATGACAACATCATATATCATCACCATAACAACATATATCATCACCATGACAACAACATATCACCATGACAACAACATATATCATCACCATGACAACATCATATATCATCACCATAACAACATATATCATCACCATGACAACAACACATATCATCACCATGACAACACATATCACCACCATGACAACAACATATCATCACCATGACAACACATATCACCATGACAACAACATATCATCACCATGACAACAACATATATCATCACCATGACAACAACATATCATCACCATGACAACATCATATATTATCACCATGACAACAACACATATCATCACCATGACAACAACATATATCATCACCATGACAACAACATATCATCACCATGACAACAACATATCATCACCATGACAACAACATATATCATCACCATGACAACAACATATCATCACCATGACAACATCATATATTATCACCATGACAACAACACATATCATCACCATGACAACAACACATATCACCATGACAACAACATATCATCACCATGACAACATCATATATTATCACCATGACAACAACACATATCATCACCATGACAACAACATATATCATCACCATGACAACAACATATCACCATGACAACAACATATATCACCATGACAACATCATATATCATCACCATAACAACATATATCATCACCATGACAACATATATCATCACCATGACAACAACATATCATCACCATGACAACAACATATCACCATGACAACAACATATATCACCATGACAACATCATATATCATCACCATAACAACATATATCATCACCATGACAACATATATCATCACCATGACAACAACATATCATCACCATGACAACAACATATCATCACCATGACAACAACACATATCACCATGACAACAACATATCATCACCATGACAACAACATATATCATCACCATGACAACAACATATCATCACCATGACAACATCATATATTATCACCATGACAACAACACATATCATCACCATGACAACAACACATATCATCACCATGACAACAACATATATCAAACCATTAGAACTTCAGAGGAGGAGGGCTAGAGGATGAGGACTAGAGGAAGAGGACTAGAGGAAGAGGACTAGAGGAGTAAGAGGACTAGAGGAGTAAGAGGACTAGAGGAAGAGGACTAGAGGAGTAAGAGGACTAGAGGAAGAGGACTAGAGGAGTAAGAGGACTAGAGAAGTAAGAGGACTAGAGGAAGAGGACTAGAGGAAGAGGACTAGAGGAGTAAGAGGACTAGAGAAGTAAGAGGACTAGAGAAGTAAGAGGACTAGAGGAGGCGGAGGAGGACTAGAGGTGGAGGACTAGAGAAGTAAGAGGACTAGAGTAGTAAGAGGACTAGAGGAGGCGGAGGAGGACTAGAGGTGGAGGACTAGAGGAAGAGGACTAGAGGAGTAAGAGGACTAGAGGAGGCGGAGGAGGACTAGAGGAAGAGGACTAGAGGAGTAAGAGGACTAGAGGAAAAAGAGGACTAGAGGAGGCGGAGGAGGACTAGAGGAAGAGGACTAGAGGAGTAAGAGGACTAGAGGAAAAAGAGGACTAGAGGAGGCGGAGGAGGACTAGAGGTGGAGGACTAGAGGAAGAGGACTAGAGGAGTAAGAGGACTAGAGGAAGAGGACTAGAGGAGTAAGAGGACTAGGGGTGATCAGGATGTGGTTAGCTTAGCTTAGCAACACATATCATCACCATGACAACAACATATATCATCACCATGACAACATATATCATCACCATGACAACAACACATATCATCACCATGACAACAACATATATCACCATGACAACAACATATATCATCACCATGACAACAACATATCACCATGACAACAACATATATCATCACCATGACAACATCATATATCATCACCATAACAACATATATCATCACCATGACAACAACACATCATCATCATGACAACAACATATCATCACCATGACAACAACATATCATCACCATGACAACAACACATATCATCACCATGACAACAACATATCATCACCATGACAACAACATATATCATCACCATGACAACAACATATCATCACCATGACAACATCATATATTATCACCATGACAACAACACATATCATCACCATGACAACAACACATATCACCATGACAACAACATATATCATCACCATGACAACAACATATATCATCACCATAACATATATTATCACCATGACAACAACACATATCATCACCATGACAACAACATATATCATCACCATGACAACAACATATATCATCACCATGACAACAACATATATCATCACCATGACAACAACATATCATCACCATGACAACATCATATATTATCACCATGACAACAACACATATCATCACCATGACAACAACACATATCATCACCATGACAACAACATATATCATCACCATGACAACAACATATATCATCACCATGACAACATCATATATTATCACCATGACAACAACACATATCATCACCATGACAACAACACATATCATCACCATGACAACAACATATATCATCACCATGACAACAACATATATCATCACCATGACAACAACATATCATCACCATGACAACATCATATATTATCACCATGACAACAACACATATCATCACCATGACAACAACACATATCACCATGACAACAACATATATCATCACCATGACAACAACATATATTATCACCATGACAACAACACATATCATCACCATGACAACAACACATATCATCACCATGACAACAACATATATCATCACCATGACAACAACATATATCATCACCATGACAACAACATATCATCACCATGACAACATCATATATTATCACCATGACAACAACACATATCATTACCATGACAACAACACATATCATCACCATGACAACAACACATATCATCACCATGACAACAACATATATCATCACCATGACAACAACACATATCATCACCATGACAACAACACATATCATCACCATGACAACAACACATATCATCACCATGACAACAACACATATCACCATGACAACAACATATATCATCACCATGACAACAACATATATCATCACCATGACAACATCATATATTATCACCATGACAACAACACATATCATCACCATGACAACAACACATATCATCACCATGACAACAACATATATCATCACCATGACAACAACATATATCATCACCATGACAACAACATATCATCACCATGACAACATCATCATCAAGTCAAACATCTGGAGCACAACATTTCTTCTTCTCTGATCAGCAGGCTAAAACATCTCAAAGGGCCTGATTGGTGCAACAGACCTGAGACTCCTCCTCCTCTTCCTCCGAGTCATCCAGCCTCCTGTGATTGGACGAGCCACTGCTCCTCTTCTCCGCCTTCTGTTTCTTCTGGAGGACCAACAGAAACTCTGGTTATTGATTACTCACCGACGATCAGGTTATTGATTACTCATTGACTGATCGGGTTATTGATTACTCATTGACTGATCTGGTTATTGATTACTCATTGACTGATCGGGTTATTGATTACTCATTGACTGATCTGGTTATTGATTACTCATTGACTGATCTGGTTATTGATTACTCACCGACGATCTGGTTATTGATTACTCACCAACGATCGGGTTATTGATTACTCACCAATGATCGGGTTATTGATTACTCACCAACGATCGGGTTATTGATTACTCACCGACGATCGGGTTATTGATTACTCACCTACGATCGGGTTATTGATTACTCACTGACTGATCGGGTTATTGATTACTCATTGACTGATCTGGTTATTGATTACTCACTGACGATCGGGTTATTGATTACTCTGACTGATCTGGTTATTGATTACTCACCAACGATCGGGTTATTGATTACTCACTGACTGATCGGGTTATTGATTACTCATTGACTGATCTGGTTATTGATTACTCACCGACGATCTGGTTATTGATTACTCACCAACGATCGGGTTATTGATTACTCACTGACTGATCTGGTTATTGATTACTCATTGACTGATCGGGTTATTGATTACTCATTGACTGATCTGGTTATTGATTACTCACCGACGATCTGGTTATTGATTACTCACCAACGATCGGGTTATTGATTACTCACTGACTGATCGGGTTATTGATTACTCATTGACTGATCGGGTTATTGATTACTCACTGACTGATCGGGTTATTGATTACTCACTGACTGATCTGGTTATTGATTACTCACTGACTGATCGGGTTATTGATTACTCACCGACGATCAGGTTATTGATTACTCATTGACTGATCTGGTTATTGATTACTCATTGACTGATCGGGTTATTGATTACTCACCGACGATCAGGTTATTGATTACTCATTGACTGATCAGGTTATTGATTACTCATTGACTGATCTGGTTATTGATTACTCACCGACGATCGGGTTATTGATTACTCACCAACGATCGGGTTATTGATTACTCACCAACGATCGGGTTATTGATTACTCTGATCTGGTTATTGATTACTCACCGCCGATTGGGTTATTGATTACTCACCAACGATCGGGTTATTGATTACTCACCGACGATCGGGTTATTGATTACTCACTGACTGATCGGGTTATTGATTACTCACTGACTGATCAGGTTATTGATTACTCACTGACTGATCGGGTTATTGATTACTCACTGACTGATCGGGTTATTGATTACTCATTGACTGATCGGGTTATTGATTACTCACTGACTGATCGGGTTATTGATTACTCACTGACTGATCGGGTTATTGATTACTCATTGACTGATCGGGTTATTGATTACTCACTGACTGATCGGGTTATTGATTACTCATTGACTGATCGGGTTATTGATTACTCACTGACTGATCGGGTTATTGATTACTCATTGACTGATCGGGTTATTGATCGGGTTATTGATTACTCATTGACTGATCGGGTTATTGATTACTCACTGACTGATCGGGTTATTGATTACTCATTGACTGATCGGGTTATTGATCGGGTTATTGATTACTCATTGACTGATCGGGTTATTGATTACTCATTGACTGATCGGGTTATTGATTACTCATTGACTGATCAGGTTATTGATTACTCACTGACTGATCGGGTTATTGATTACTCATTGACTGATCGGGTTATTGATTACTCATTGACTGATCGGGTTATTGATCGGGTTATTGATTACTCATTGACTGATCGGGTTATTGATTACTCATTGACTGATCAGGTTATTGATTACTCACCGACAATCTGGTTATTGATTACTCACCGACAATCTGGTTATTGATTACTCACTGACTGATCAGGTTATTGATTACTCACTGACTGATCAGGTTATTGATTACTCACTATGGCCCATCTCTGCTGAGCAGTCAGAGGCTTCCTCCTGGAGGAAGAGGAAGAGACACTGCAGCAGATGTTCAGAGACAGCTGGCCGTCTGCCGATGACATCATCACCTACACACCCTGATCACAGCAGACAGGTAGGAGAACTTTAATGAATGATTTCAACAAACAGCTGATCATCACTGATGGCCTTCACTCAAGTTATTGATTGATTAGCAGAAGCAAAAACGCCAACATGATAGAAGACAAACGGCTCTGCTAGTCCTAGTTCATGTGTCCTTGAGCAAGACACTTAACCCAGAATTGCTCCCCGTAGCTGTTCTACATGAATGTAATGCCCGAGTTAAGAAGTAACTTCTAGATGCTCTGGAGCCGGAAGGAGCCCTTGGTCACGTGGTCAGGGTCCAAGATCACATTCTAAAAGCTTGCTTTGACTTCCTGACTGGACCGTTAAAATGACGCATGTCTGTAGGGAGCCCTGAAGCATCTTAGCACCACGCAACCACGTGTGTGTGCGCGCGCGTGTGGGTGCGTGTAGCCACATGTTTAGCATCGTTAGCACCACATAACCACGTGTGTGTATGTGTGCGCAGGCGCGCGTGTAGCAGAAAGAGCGCAGAAAGAGAAAAATAAAACGTTAACTCACGTGAAACTCAGAAGAAACCAGCACGCGTGAACCTCTTCCTGGTTTGTCACGGAAGTCCCGCCTCCTTCACAGCTGATTTGTTGGGCATGCGCAGTAGTTTCACGTCTTATTTTGAAAGGGTGATCGGAAATAATTGCTATGCAAAAGTCAGTTATAATGTTAATAATAGAGTTTATTAATTATTCTGTAGAGGAATAAATTTGACATTCAAATAAATAAAGGTAGAAATCTAAACCTCAGTTATAAGAAGAACAATAAATAAACAAACAAGTAAATAAAAAGGAAAACAAATACTCATACAAGTGTTTCAGCAGATTCACTTTATTATTACATTTATTATTAAATTCATTATTACATGTTTTACTTTTACATGTAGTATTACATTTATTGTTACTTTTATTACTTTCTTTATGTGAAATAATAAAATAATCCTTCAATATGATTGTTGAACATTAGACAGGAAACATAAGCAGTTAGTTCATTACAATTTTATTATTGATTCAATAACTTTGTTATTAACATTATTGTAACAGACTGAGTGACATTGGACTGGACTACCCCCCTGAACCTTCCCAATGACCCCCCCCATCTCCCTCCCTATCCCCGGCCCCATCCCCATGAAACAGCCATGAAACAGGACCCCAGTCCTGGACCTGGTCTGACAGGGACCCGGGTCTGGTCTGAACCTGCAGTCTACCTGGTGCTTGGTTCCTGTCTCAGGAAGACAAACTGTCCGTCATCACATCAGCAGCCGTCACGTCCCATTTCCTTCCTGCTCCGCTTCCTGTTGTCGACAGGAAGACCTAAAAATATAGCTGTCAATCAGGCGGCGGGCCGGGACCGCTGGGACTCAAACCGACGCTCGGGAGGATTAATTATAGTCATTTAACAAAACGTAGACTTTGAACCGGCAGCGTGATCGAGACTGAAGAGAAAAGCAGCTTTCAATCAAGTCCTGAAGGAAAGGAGGTATTTAAACATGAAGTAAACTGTGATTACTGAGAGAGAGAGACAGGTGAGAGAGAGACAGGTGAGAGAGAGAGACAGGTGAGAGAGAGACAGGTGAGAGAGAGAGACAGGTGAGAGAGAGACAGGTGAGAGAGAGACAGGTGAGAGAGTGAGACAGGTGAGAGAGAGACAGGTGAGAGAGAGACAGGTGAGAGAGTGAGACAGGTGAAAGAGAGACAGGTGAGAGAGAGACAGGTGAGAGAGTGAGACAGGTGAGAGAGTGACAGGTGAGAGAGTGACAGGTGAGAGAGACAGGTGAGAGAGAGACAGGTGAGAGAGTGACAGGTGAGAGAGACAGGTGAGAGAGAGAGACAGGTGAGAGAGACAGCTGCTGTCTAACTGACAGATCATTAATGATACAATGACAACAACAATAACAATAATAATGTGAATGTCTTTATGGAGAAACAGAGTACATATACAGAGTATATATAAATACACATATTTATGTATATAAATATACATACACGTGTATATTTATATTGACATTGAGACAACGTGTCCAGGAGACAGCTGACTTCCTGTGTCCAGGTGAGTCCACCTGTCAGTCAGCTGTCAGTTTGCTCTCCAGAGACTCAAACACAGTGTGAGGATCCTGATCCGCATCGATACGACCTGCATGTGGAAACACACACTGTCCACACACACACACACACACACACACACACACACACACACACACACACACACACACACAATGACACAGTGTGAGGATCCTGATCCGCATCGATACGACCTGCATGTGGAAACACACACTGTCCACACACACACACACACACACACACACACACACACACACACACACACACACACACACACAATGACACAGTGTGAGGATCCTGATCCGCATCGATACGACCTGCATGTGGAAACACACACTGTCCACACACACACACACACACACACACACACACACACACACACACACACACACACACACACACACACACAATGACACAGTGTGAGGATCCTGATCCGCATCGATACGACCTGCATGTGGAAACACACACTGTCCACACACACACACACACACACACACACACACACACAATGACACAGTGTGAGGATCCTGATCCGCATCGATACGACCTGCATGTGGAAACACACACTGTCCACGCACACACACACACACACACACACACACACACACACACACACACACACACACACACACACAATGACACAGTGTGAGGATCCTGATCCGCATCGATACGACCTGCATGTGGAAACACACACTGTCCACACACAC
>NC_046974.1:610000-622500 GCF_009769545.1 Cyclopterus lumpus
CACCCACACACACACACATTACTACCCTGCATCAGAAGTACCCGATGATGTGTCTGTGTGTGTACCTTGCTGGTAGACATCAGCGTGTGGTTGGTCAGCGTTGATGACCTTCAGGACGTGCTGATAGGCTGAGCTCAGACCTGTGACCTCAAAGCGGTGGCGCTGCAGCTCAGCCATTCGCTGCCCCTCTGGCGGACTCCGCCCCTCCAGACGGCGAGCCACGGAATCGTCCAGCGGCCAGACAAAGGTCTCATGGTACGCGTCTGCAGACAGGAAGTGATGATGAGCGATGGACCAACTACTTCCTGTTGAGCCCTCGGGAGTCAACACAGAGCTTGTGGTGAACTCCACTCACCTCCTGTCAGCGGGTCCACCAGCTCCCCCTGATCCCTCTGAGACAACACGTCATCAGGTGCCTCCAACAGCACTACACACACACACACACACACACACACACAATGGATTGATTGATTGATTGGTTGGTTGATTGGTTGGTTGATTGGTTGATTGGTTGGTTGATTGGTTGGTTGGTTGGTTGATTGATTGGTTGATTGGTTGATTGGTTGATTGGTTGGTTGCTTGGTTAGTTGATTGGTTGATTGATTGGTTGATTGGTTGGTTGATTGGTTGGTTGATTGGTTGATTGGTTGATTGGTTGGTTGATTGGTTGATTGATTGGTTGATTGGTTGGTTGATTGGTTCAAATCAGAGGACTTTACTTTACTTATTAATATTATTTTGTTCTAAACAACTATTGTGACGTTCACACAGAAACTGTAAACAAACAAACGACTTCAGCCTCCAGAGAGGAGACAAGGAAACAACTGTATTGATCCATAATCTATACACTTATATCCTTTGAAGTGTTAAAGGATATTTAATGTAAGATAGAGATTAAGAGAGATAAATAGGTAGGAAGGGAGAGAGATAGATAGAAAGAGAGAGAGAGAGAAATATAGAAAGAGAGAGAGAGAGATATAAAGAGATAGAGAGAGTTAGATAGAAAGAGATAGAGAGAGAGTTAGATAGAAAGAGATAGAGAGAGAGTTAGATAGAAAGAGATAGAGAGAAAGTTAGATAGAAAGAGATAGAGAGAGTTAGATAGAAAGAGATAGAGAGAGAGTTAGATAGAAAGAGATAGAGAGAGAGTTAGATAGAAAGAGATAGAGAGAGAGTTAGATAGAAAGATAGAGAGAGAGAGTTAGATAGAAAGAGATAGAGAGAGAGAGTTAGAGATAGACCTACAGCGTTACAGTTTAAATAATACAATGTGTCTGTTTGAGTTTATTATGTATAAAGTACTGTTATTATTAAAAATCTATAATATTGCATTTTCTGTAACTAAGCAACCAATCTACTTCCTGTTTACACCGTCATGCTCAGTTCCGTGAATCGTCATGTGATAATTGTTTTCATTGAAAACATATGAGTGGAGGAAGCCTCAGGAAGGTCAACGCCACTTTGGATCCTTCTCATTGGTCGAAACGATTCATCAACAGGAAGTGAGCTCACCAACGTGTTCAGGAAGAACTCCGGCCTGCTGGAGACTCAGAGCCTGCAGACGAGTCTGAGGGAACCCCTCCAACACCCAGCCCTGTAACACACACACACACACAGACACAGACAGACAGACACACACACACACACACACACACACACACACACACACACACACACAGACACACACACACAGACAGACAGACAGACAGACACACACACACACACACACGTACACACACAGACAGACACACACACACACACACGTTAGGTAACGTTTAGTTCTCCGATTTATAAAACAGGTCAGTGAACGCCCCTCCGGTGAATCTTAAAGAGTCTAAAGGAGACGAGTAGAGAGGAGACGTGGAGGAGATTCTTTAAAGACTAATGGAAGAATCTGATTGGCTGTTTGAAAAAGGGAACCAGAGACTCTAAGGAGTGGGTGGAGTCACAGTGATTATTGGACATTTTGAAGCCTCAAGTTTAACATTATGGACGTCGCCATCTTAGATCACGGCCATGGCCTTGTCATCACAAGGCAAGCGACTCACAATCATACACCGTAGAGCAGCTACGGGTTCAGGGTTCAGGGTTCAGGGTTCAGGCTCTTGCTCAAGGACACATCGACTAGCAGAGCCGGGGATCGAACCGCCAACCCTCTGATTTAAGGACGGACCACAGTCGCCCGCCTCAAAATGTTTTGGAACCAGTGAACAGGAAGTGACCATTCCTGGACTGAGGAGGAGTGATGTAGAGAGCTGTCAATCACCTGGTAGCCCCGCCCTAAAGCATCCCCTGCTTTATGGTCTGTTTGACTCTAAATGACCATAATTTACTAAATGAACATCATTCTGTATTGAAGAAGACTTGAAACTAGAAACAGACACACAGAGAGACAGACAGACAGACAGAGAGACAGACAGACAGACAGACAGACAGACAGACAGACAGAGAGAGAGACAGACAGACAGACAGACAGACAGACAGACAGAGAGAGAGAGAGACAGACAGACAGACAAAGTATTTAATGTGACAGGATGAGGCGGGTACTGATGGGAGCTGTCAATCATCTTCCTCTCCTCCATCCACACTGACAGACAGGAGATGAAGACATCACACACACTCCGTCCCTGGTGTGTGTGTGATGAGATTAGCCTGCGGCCAAAAACAGCCATTAACAGATGAAAGTTATCGGCTAATCTCACACTCTCTCACACACACACACACACACACACACACACACACACACACACACACACACACACACACACACACACACACACACACACACACACACACACACACACACACACACACACACACACACACACACACACACACACACACACACACACACACAGAGTGTAGAGGAAAAGACGAAAGCTGAACGCTGTTTACTACACACTACAACACACACTACAACATTATAACACACATTATAACATTATAACACACACTACAACATTATAACACACACTACATTATACCACACACTACATTATACCACACACTATAACACTACAACACACACTACAACATTATAACACACACTATAACATTATAACACACACTACAACATTATAACACACACTATAACATTATAACACACACTACAACATTATACCACACACTATAACATTATAACACACACTACAACATTATAACACACACTACAACATTATAACACACACTACAACATTATAACACACACTATAACATTATAACACACACTACAACATTATACCACACACTATAACATTATACCACACACTATAACATTATACCACACATTATAACATTATAACACACACTACAACATTATAACACACACTACAACATTATAACACACACTATAACATTATACCACACACTACATTATACCACACACTATAACATTATACCACACATTATAACATTATAACACACACTACAACATTATAACACACACTACAACATTATAACACACACTACAACATTATAACACACACTACATTATACCACACACTATAACATTATACCACACATTATAACATTATAACACACACTACAACATTATAACACACACTACAACATTATAACACACACTACAACATTATAACACACACTACATTATACCACACACTATAACATTATAACACACACTACAACATTATAACACACACTACATTATACCACACACTATAACATTATAACACACACTACAACATTATAACACACACTACATTATACCACACACTATAACATTATAACACACACTATAACATTATAACACACATTATAACATTATAACACACACTACAACATTATAACACACACTACATTATACCACACACTACATTATACCACACACTATAACATTATACCACACACTATAACACTACAACACACACTACAACATTATAACACACACTATAACATTATAACACACACTACAACATTATACCACACACTATAACATTATACCACACACTATAACATTATACCACACACTATAACATTATAACACACACTATAACACTACAACACACACTACAACATTATAACACACACTATAACATTATAACACACACTACAACATTATAACACACACTACAACATTATAACACACACTACAACATTATAACACACACTACAACATTATACCACACACTATAACATTATACCACACACTATAACATTATACCACACACTATAACATTATAACACACACTATAACATTATAACACACACTATAACATTATACCACACACTATAACATTATACCACACATTATAACATTATAACACACACTACAACATTATAACACACACTACAACATTATAACACACACTACAACATTATAACACACACTACATTATACCACACACTATAACATTATAACACACACTACAACATTATAACACACACTACATTATACCACACACTATAACATTATAACACACACTATAACATTATAACACACACTATAACATTATACCACACACTACAACATTATAACACACACTATAACATTATACCACACACTATAACATTATACCACACACTATAACATTATAACACACACTATAACATTATACCACACACTATAACATTATACCACACACTATAACATTATAACACACACTATAACATTATACCACACACTACAACATTATACCACACACTATAACATTATACCACACACTATAACATTATACCACACACTATAACATTATAACACACACTATAACATTATACCACACACTATAACATTATAACACACACTATAACATTATAACACACACTATAACATTATAACACACACTATAACATTATACCACACACTATAACATTATAACACACACTATAACATTATAACACACACTATAACATTATAACACACACTACAACATTATAACACACACTATAACATTATACCACACACTATAACATTATACCACACACTATAACATTATAAAACACACTATAACATTATAACACACACTACAACATTATACCACACACTATAACATTATACCACACACTATAACATTATACCACACACTATAACATTATACCACACACTATAACATTATAACACACACTATAACATTATAACACACACTATAACATTATACCACACACTATAACATTATAACACACATTACAACATTATAACACACACTACAACATTATAACACACACTACAACACTATAACACACACTACAACATTATAACACACACTACAACACTATAACACACACTACAACATTATAACACACACTACAACATTATAACACACACTACTACATTATAACACACACTACAACACTATAACACACACTACAACATTATAACACACACTACAACATTATAACACACACTACAACACTATAACACACACTACAACATTATAACACACACTACAACATTATAACACACACTACAACATTATACCACACACTATAACATTATACCACACACTATAACATTATACCACACACTATAACATTATAACACACACTATAACATTATAACACACACTATAACATTATACCACACACTATAACATTATACCACACATTATAACATTATAACACACACTACAACATTATAACACACACTACAACATTATAACACACACTACAACATTATAACACACACTACATTATACCACACACTATAACATTATAACACACACTACAACATTATAACACACACTACATTATACCACACACTATAACATTATAACACACACTATAACATTATAACACACACTATAACATTATACCACACACTACAACATTATAACACACACTATAACATTATACCACACACTATAACATTATACCACACACTATAACATTATAACACACACTATAACATTATACCACACACTATAACATTATACCACACACTATAACATTATAACACACACTATAACATTATACCACACACTACAACATTATACCACACACTATAACATTATACCACACACTATAACATTATACCACACACTATAACATTATAACACACACTATAACATTATACCACACACTATAACATTATAACACACACTATAACATTATAACACACACTATAACATTATAACACACACTATAACATTATACCACACACTATAACATTATACCACACACTATAACATTATAACACACACTATAACATTATACCACACACTATAACATTATAAAACACACTATAACATTATAACACACACTACAACATTATACCACACACTATAACATTATACCACACACTATAACATTATAACACACACTATAACATTATACCACACACTATAACATTATACCACACACTATAACATTATAACACACACTATAACATTATAACACACACTATAACATTATACCACACACTATAACATTATAACACACATTACAACATTATAACACACACTACAACATTATAACACACACTACAACACTATAACACACACTACAACATTATAACACACACTACAACACTATAACACACACTACAACATTATAACACACACTACAACATTATAACACACACTACTACATTATAACACACACTACAACACTATAACACACACTACAACATTATAACACACACTACAACATTATAACACACACTACAACACTATAACACACACTACAACATTATAACACACACTACAACACTATAACACACACTACAACATTATAACACACACTACAACATTATAACACACACTACAACACTATAACACACACTACAACATTATAACACACACTACTACATTATAACACACACTACAACATTATAACACACACTACAACATTATAACACACACTACAACACTATAACACACACTACAACATTATAACACACACTACAACATTATAACACACACTACATTATACCACACACTAAAACATTATAACACACACTACAACATTATAACACACACTACTACATTATAACACACACTACAACATTATAACACACACTATAACATTATACCACACACTATAACATTATACCACACACTATAACATTATACCACACTATGGATATAACTATAACTGGATGCTTTAGGGCGGGGCTACAAGGTGATTGACAGGTCTCTACATCACTCAGTCCAGGAATGGTCACTTCCTGTTCACTGGTTCCAAAACATTATGAGGCGGGTGACTGTGGCTCCCCCCTCCCCTAGTGGATGTGTCCTTGAGCAAGGCACTTAACCCAGAGTTGCTCCATGAGGCGGTTCTACGGTGTGTGAATGTGAGTCGCTAAATGAAATGTAACACTATGACACACTATGACACACTATGACACATCGACTAGGGCAGGCCATGAGCGGGGATCGAACCGCTGATCCTCTGATTGAGAGGCGGACCTGCTAACCACCACAACCCCTCAGGAACACCAAAAGATCCTGAAACCCCTTAAATGAAACTAGAACCTAAACAAGGACACAACACCTGTTGAGTAGAGCGGAACCATGCAGTGGGTAAGGAGTACATGACTATGAGCACCTACTAAAGGTAAACCACAACCACCAACCCTAACCCCAGAACCCGTTCAAACACATCAACCACTAGAAGACTAGAACCACCTTCATGAACTCTACATCCTATATAGAGACCACTAGAACCTCCTGATAAACATTTGAACTAGAGATCCTATATAGAGACCACTAGAACCTCCTGATAAACATTAGAATCGCCTTCATGAACTCTACATCCTATATAGAGACCACTAGAACCTCCTGATAAACATTTGAACTAGAGATCCTATATAGAGACCACTAGAACCTCCTGATAAACATTAGAACCGCCTTCATGAACTCTACATCCTATATAGAGACCACTAGAACCTCCTGATAAACATTAGAACTCTAGATCCTATATAGACCACTAGAACCTCCTGATAAACATTAGAACCACCTTCATGAACTCTACATCCTATATAGAGACCACTAGAACCTCCTGATAAACATTAGAACTCTATATCCTATATAGACCAGTAGAACCTCCTGATAAACATTAGAACTCTACATCCTATATAGAACCTCTAGAACCTCCTGATGAACATTAGAACCACCTTCATGAACTCTACATCCTATATAGAACCTCTAGAACCTCCTGATAAACATTAGAACTCTACATCCTATATAGAACCTCTAGAACCTCCTGATAAACATTAGAACTCTACATCCTATATAGAGACCACTAGAACCTCCTGATAAACATTAGAACCACCTTCATGAACTCTACATCCTATATAGAGACCACTAGACCCTCCTGATAAACATTAGAACTCTATATCCTATGTATAGACCACTAGAACCTCCTGATAAACATTAGAACTCTACATCCTATATAGAGACCACTAGAACCTCCTGATAAACATTAGAACCACCTTCATGAACTCTACATCCTATATAGAGACCACTAGAACCTCCTGATAAACATTAGAACTCTATATCCTATGTATAGACCACTAGAACCTCCTGATAAACATTAGAACTCTATATCCTATGTATAGACCACTAGAACCTCCTGATAAACATTAGAACTCTACATCCTATATATAGACCACTAGAACCTCCTGATAAACATTAGAACCACCTTCATGAACTCTACATCCTATATATAGACCACTAGAACCTCCTGATGAACATTAGAACCACCTTCATGAACTCTACATCCTATATATAGACCACTAGAACCTCCTGATAAACATTAGAACCACCTTCATGAACTCTACATCCTATATAGAGACCACTAGAACCTCCTAATAAACATTAGAACTCTACATCCTATATAGACCACTAGAACCTCCTGATAAACATTAGAACCACCTTCATGAACTCTACATCCTATATAGAGACCACTAGAACCTCCTGATAAACATTAGAACTCTACATCCTATATAGACCACTAGAACCTCCTGATACACATTAGAACTCTACATCCTATATAGACCACTAGAACCTCCTGATAAACATTAGAACTCTACATCATATATAGAGACCACTAGAACCTCCTGATAAACATTAGAACCACCTTCATGAACTCTACATCCTATATACACCACTAGAACCTCCTGATAAACATTAGAACTCTACATCCTATATAGACCACTAGAACCTCCTGATAAACATTAGAACCACCTTCATGAACTCTACATCCTATATAGAGACCACTAGAACCTCCTGATACACATTAGAACTCTACATCCTATATAGACCACTAGAACCTCCTGATAAACATTAGAACCACCTTCATGAACTCTACATCCTATATATAGACCACTAGAACCTCCTGATAAACATTAGAACCACCTTCATGAACTCTACATCCTATATAGAGACCACTAGAACCTCCTAATAAACATTAGAACTCTACATCCTATATAGACCACTAGAACCTCCTGATAAACATTAGAACCACCTTCATGAACTCTACATCCTATATAGAGACCACTAGAACCTCCTGATACACATTAGAACTCTACATCCTATATAGACCACTAGAACCTCCTGATAAACATTAGAACTCTACATCATATATAGAGACCACTAGAACCTCCTGATAAACATTAGAACCACCTTCATGAACTCTACATCCTATATACACCACTAGAACCTCCTGATAAACATTAGAACTCTACATCCTATATAGACCACTAGAACCTCCTGATAAACATTAGAACTTTACATCCTATATAGACCACTAGAACCTCCTGATAAACATTAGAACTCTACATCCTATATAGAACCTCTAGAACCTCCTGATAAACATTAGAACCACCTTTATGAACTCTACATCCTATATAGAACCTATAGAACCTCCTGATAAACATTAGAACTCTACATCCTATATAGAACCTCTAGAACCTCCTGATAAACATTAGAACTCTACATCCTATATAGAACCTCCTGATAAACATTAGAACTCTACATCCTATATAGAACCTCTAGAACCTCCTGATAAACATTAGAACTCTACATCCTATATAGAGACCACTAGAAGCTCCTGATAAACATTAGAACCACCTTCATGAACTCTACATCCTATATAGAGACCACTAGACCCTCCTGATAAACATTAGAACTCTATATCCTATGTATAGACCACTAGAACCTCCTGATAAACATTAGAACTCTACATCCTATATAGAGACCACTAGAACCTCCTGATAAACATTAGAACTCTACATCCTATATATAGACCACTAGAACCTCCTGATAAACATTAGAACCACCTTCATGAACTCTACATCCTATATAGAGACCACTAGAACCTCCTGATAAACATTAGAACTCTACATCCTATATAGAACCTCTAGAACCTCCTGATAAACATTAGAACTCTACATCCTATATATAGACCACTAGACCCTCCTGATAAACATTAGAACTCTATATCCTATATAGAGACCACTAGAACCTCCTGATAAACATTAGAACTCTACATCCTATATAGAGACCACTAGAACCTCCTGATAAACATTAGAACTCTACATCCTATATAGAACCTCCTGATAAACATTAGAACTCTACATCCTATATAGAACCTCTAGAACCTCCTGATAAACATTAGAACTCTACATCCTATATAGAGACCACTAGAAGCTCCTGATAAACATTAGAACCACCTTCATGAACTCTACATCCTATATAGAGACCACTAGACCCTCCTGATAAACATTAGAACTCTATATCCTATGTATAGACCACTAGAACCTCCTGATAAACATTAGAACTCTACATCCTATATAGAGACCACTAGAACCTCCTGATAAACATTAGAACTCTACATCCTATATATAGACCACTAGAACCTCTTGATAAACATTAGAACCACCTTCATGAACTCTACATCCTATATAGAGACCACTAGAACCTCCTGATAAACATTAGAACTCTACATCCTATATAGAACCTCTAGAACCTCCTGATAAACATTAGAACTCTACATCCTATATATAGACCACTAGACCCTCCTGATAAACATTAGAACTCTATATCCTATATAGAGACCACTAGAACCTCCTGATAAACATTAGAACTCTACATCCTATATAGAGACCACTAGAACCTCCTGATAAACATTAGAACTCTACATCCTATATAGAACCTCCTGATAAACATTAGAACTCTACATCCTATATAAAACCTCTAGAACCTCCTGATAAACATTAGAACTCTACATCCTATATAGAGACCACTAGAAGCTCCTGATAAACATTAGAACCACCTTCATGAACTCTACATCCTATATAGAGACCACTAGACCCTCCTGATAAACATTAGAACTCTATATCCTATGTATAGACCACTAGAACCTCCTGATAAACATTAGAACTCTACATCCTATATAGAGACCACTAGAACCTCCTGATAAACATTAGAACTCTACATCCTATATATAGACCACTAGAACCTCCTGATAAACATTATAACCACCTTCATGAACTCTACATCCTATATAGAGACCACTAGAACCTCCTGATAAACATTAGAACTCTACATCCTATATAGAACCTCTAGAACCTCCTGATAAACATTAGAACTCTACATCCTATATATAGACCACTAGACCCTCCTGATAAACATTAGAACTCTATATCCTATATAGAGACCACTAGAACCTCCTGATAAACATTAGAACTCTATATCCTATGTATAGACCACTAGAACCTCCTGATAAACATTAGAACTCTATATCCTATGTATAGACCACTAGAACCTCCTGATAAACATTAGAACTCTACATCCTATATATAGACCACTAGAACCTCCTGATAAACATTAGAACCACCTTCATGAACTCTACATCCTATATATAGACCACTAGAACCTCCCGATAAACATTAGAACCACCTTCATGAACTCTACATCCTATATATAGACCACTAGAACCTCCTGATAAACATTAGAACCACCTTCATGAACTCTACATCCTATATATAGACCACTAGAACCTCCTGATAAACATTAGAACCACCTTCATGAACTCTACATCCTATATAGACCACTAGAACCTCCTAATAAACATTAGAACTCTACATCCTATATAGAGACCACTAGAACCTCCTGATAAACATTAGAACTATACATCCTATATATAGACCACTAGAACCTCCTGATAAACATTATAACTCTACATCCTATATAGAGACCACTAGAACCTCCTGATAAACATTAGAACTCTACATCCTATATAGAGACCACTAGAACCTCCTGATACACATTAGAACTCTACATCCTATATAGACCACTAGAACCTCCTGATAAACATTAGAACTCTACATCCTATATAGACCAGTAGAACCTCCTGATAAACATTAGAACCACCTTCATGAACTCTACATCCTATATACACCACTAGAACCTCCTGATAAACATTAGAACTCTACATCCTATATAGACCACTAGAACCTCCTGATAAACATTAGAACTCTACATCCTATATAGACCACTAGAACCTCCTGATAAACATTAGAACTCTACATCCTATATAGAACC
>NC_046974.1:635000-650000 GCF_009769545.1 Cyclopterus lumpus
TCTGTGTGTGTGTGTGTGTACCTGCTCTGTGTGTGTGTGTGTACCTGCTCTGTGTGTGTGTGTGTGTACCTGCTCTGTGTGTGTGTGTGTGTGTGTACCTGCTCTGTGTGTGTGTGTGTACCTGCTCTGTGTGTGTGTGTGTACCTGCTCTGTGTGTGTGTGTGTGTGTACCTGCTCTGTGTGTGTGTGTGTACCTGCTCTGTGTGTGTGTGTGTGTACCTGCTCTGTGTGTGTGTGTGTGTGTACCTGCTCTGTGTGTGTGTGTGTGTACCTGCTCTGTGTGTGTGTGTGTGTACCTGCTCTGTGTGTGTGTGTGTGTACCTGCTCTGTGTGTGTGTGTGTGTGTACCTACTCTGTGTGTGTGTGTGTGTACCTGCTCTGTGTGTGTGTGTACCTACTCTGTGTGTGTGTGTGTGTGTACCTACTCTGTGTGTGTGTGTGTGTACCTGCTCTGTGTGTGTGTGTGTGTGTACCTGCTCTGTGTGTGTGTGTACCTGCTCTGTGTGTGTGTGTGTGTGTGTACCTGCTCTGTGTCCAGTAGACTCCCTGTGGTCACATGGACGGCTCTCAGCTCAGCACTCAGCTTTGTGGCCTGAAGGATGACAAGAAGCACCACAGAAGAAGAGATGTGTGATGATGACATCGTCTTGTCTGCAGTTTAATATTAAAATCAGCTGACTCACCACTGTGTGTTTACCAACAGCTGGAGGGCCGAGGACCAGGACCCTGGGGACTGACCAGGGAGACAACAAGGAGCCATGTTGAACTACACAATCAATATTCTGCATTAAAGCTCAGCACAGACAGGAAGTGGAGTCACAGCTCCACCTAGTGGCTGGAGGACGTTCTACACGTCCTCACAAGGCTCCTCCTGGTGGCTCCACCCCAACAGAGAGACTTACCGTCCACACTGGTCCTCTGCAGCAGGCGGGTCAGGTGACTAATCGGATCCTCAGGCTGGTCCACCAGGAGGCTGGACAGCATGCTCTGTGACAGACACACACACACACACACACACACACACACACACACACACACACAGACTCAGTGGTCCTCCTGCTGGACCTCACAGCTGCTGCAGGTCTTTCTTACCTGCAGCAGGTGTGAGAAGTTGTGCTTGTCGGCGTACTCGGACATGTGAGGAGGAACCCTCAGAGGTTTTACTGTCTCATCCATCATGAGGTGCTGCTTTTTTCCTGGGGGACCATGAACACATCACATGTGAACTTTCTCTGGATAAACATCTGATAATTTTCCTTCATTAAAAGTAAAAAAGAGAACCTGAGCTACAGACAATCATGAATAGTAATAACTATATTTAACTCTATATATAACTATCATTATATATATATAGCAGCAGTAATTGTTATAAACAACATGTGTGTGCTTATTTCTATGCATCAGATGCTGTTTGCAAGTGATTGACAGGTGATAATATTCCCTCAAATGGAAATTAAGGAGCTTTTATTGCATAGTTGTTGAAGCGTGATATCTTATTGTGAAAGGCAGAGCTACGGTGACCAGGACCGGGACTGGGACCGGGACTGGGACCGGGACTGGGACCGGGCCAGGACCAGAGCGGCTAACTCACGGCATTAGCTAACTTTAATCATGACGTCATTCAGCTCAAAAGGTTAGAGGTGTACCGACATGACGTCATCTGTGCAGTAGAAAGCTCCTCACCTGTCAACGTCTGCTTGCTGCTTAGGGAGCGACGTCATCCGCGAGTTTCTGCTGGCGTCGCTGAGCAACGGAGCCGCGAGGACACTCCGTCACATCCGTTTCCTGTTACTGTTGTTAAGTCTTCCGGTTTTCATAATAAGAGCCATGTGACCGCAGCAGATATACAATATATTATAATATTCTGATGAGTTTTCACTCTAATGTCGGGGACCGTTTTTAATAATAATAATAATACTTCGAATTTATATTGTGCTTTTCTAGACACTCAAAGATGCTTAAACATATAGAGTTTGTTTGATTTACTACCTTATTTACAATTTGAGTTATTTTAATTTTATTTAACAGTGTAGTTAAGTTCAATATCCATTTTTCTCCGTTTTTAATTCTTCTGCAAATGCTTCGTCTTAATTTGTTGCACCTGTTCTCCACCACTAGTCTACTCCCTGGACACCATGCTGGTTTGACTGGTGTAACATGTTACTGTTTGACTGGTGTAACATGTTACTGTTTGACTGGTGTAACATGTTACTGTTTGACTGGTGTAACATGTTACTGTTTGACTGGTGTAACGTGTTACTGTTTGACTGATGTAACATGTTACTGTTTGACTGGTGTAACATGTTACTGTTTGACTGGTGTAACATGTTACTGTTTGACTGGTGTAACATGTTACTGTTTGACTGGTGTAACGTGTTACTGTTTGACTGATGTAACATGTTACTGTTTGACTGGTGTAACATGTTACTGTTTGACTGGTGTAACGTGTTACTGTTTGACTGGTGTAACATGTTACTGTTTGACTGATGTAACATGTTACTGTTTGAATGGTGTAACATGTTACTGTTTGACTGGTGTAACATGTTACTGTTTGACTGGTGTAACGTGTTACTGTTTGACTGGTGTAACGTGTTACTGTTTGACTGGTGTAACATGTTACTGTTTGACTGGTGTAACGTGTTACTGTTTGACTGGTGTAACATGTTACTGTTTGACTGGTGTAACGTGTTACTGTTTGACTGGTGTAACATGTTACTGTTTGACTGGTGTAACATGTTACTGTTTGACTGGTGTAACGTGTTACTGTTTGACTGGTGTAACATGTTACTGTTTGACTGGTGTAACGTGTTACTGTTTGACTGGTGTAACATGTTACTGTTTGACTGGTGTAACATGTTACTGTTTGACTGGTGTAACATGTTACTGTTTGACTGGTGTAACGTGTTACTGTTTGACTGGTGTAACATGTTACTGTTTGACTGGTGTAACATGTTACTGTTTGACTGGTGTAACGTGTTACTGTTTGACTGGTGTAACGTGTTACGGTTTGACTGGTGTAACATGTTACTGTTTGACTGATGTAACATGTTACTGTTTGACTGGTGTAACATGTTACTGTTTGACTGGTGTAACATGTTACTGTTTGACTGGTGTAACATGTTACTGTTTGACTGGTGTAACATGTTACTGTTTGACTGGTGTAACATGTTACTGTTTGACTGGTGTAACGTGTTACTGTTTGACTGGTGTAACATGTTACTGTTTGACTGGTGTAACGTGTTACTGTTTGACTGGTGTAACATGTTACTGTTTGACTGGTGTAACATGTTACTGTTTGACTGGTGTAACATGTTACTGTTTGACTGGTGTAACATGTTACTGTTTGACTGGTGTAACGTGTTACTGTTTGACTGGTGTAACATGTTACTGTTTGACTGGTGTAACATGTTACTGTTTGAATGGTGTAACATGTTACTGTTTGACTGGTGTAACATGTTACTGTTTGACTGGTGTAACATGTTACTGTTTGACTGGTGTAACGTGTTACTGTTTGAATGGTGTAACATGTTACTGTTTGACTGGTGTAACATGTTACTGTTTGAATGGTGTAACATGTTACTGTTTGACTGGTGTAACATGTTACTGTTTGACTGGCGGCCATGTTACGGTTTGACTGGCGGCCATGTTAACTGGAGACTTGTTGTTGACTTCCCTCTCGTGTCGAGTCTTTTGAGAGAAAGAGTCCACTGAGTTCAAACAGGAAGTTACCAAACTGCTCTTCCTTTGAAATAAAATTGTTACAAATAAAACATAATCGACTTTGGAGCTTGTTTTGTGCAAACACGTGTCACGTAGAAGAACTCTGTAGTGCAGTACAACTAAATACTATATATATATATATATATATATATATAAAAAAATCGGGGATTCGAACTTGTATCTTTGGGTCGTCAAACAGTTGAGAGTCGGGGATCTGACCACTCAGATCATCTGTTTCTACTTTGAAATAACGTCCAATTGAGCCAGCAGCAGGCGACCAGATGAACTTGTGACCACACTGCCGACTTCCATGGAGCATGTTGACGTGAACCACGGAGCGCGTGACAAGAGGGCTGCTTTCTCAAACTGTTTGAATTCAAAACGTCTTTAAAGTGCTGCCAATTCATGAGGAAATGTTTGTGACGTCAGGAGGTAAATATACACAATGTATAAACAACAACGCAACAGAGGCCACAAGAAAACAAAGCCACACCATAAAGAATTCAACCAGCCAAGAACACAAAGGTCAAACAGCTCAGGTCACTTCACTTTAATAAGGGAAAGACATCATCACATCACAATATATATCAAATAGCATTTTATACAAAGAGTTCCATTGTTGTTATCAACCTTAAGGCTGCGATGGATGCCACTTAAAGTCAATAAGAGACACTTTATGAACAGATGGTAAACCATCACATATGGGTGTGTGTCATTTATGATACACATTACCACATTAACGTTGTCATGAGTGGCCCTTATGTTTACCCCATCCTGGACCGGTCTCTGTCGTGGACTAAGACCCCATCCTGGACCGGTCTCTGTCGTGGACTAAGACCCCATCCTGGACCGGTCTCTGTCGTGGACTAAGACCTCATCCTGGACCGGTCTCTGTCGTGGACTAAGACCCCATCCTGGACCGGTCTCTGTCGTGGACTAAGACCTCATCCTGGACCGGTCTCTGTCGTGGACTAAGACCTCATCCTGGACCGGTCTCTGTCGTGGACTAAGACCCCATCCTGGACCGGTCTCTGTCGTGGACTAAGACCTCATCCTGGACCGGTCTCTGTCGTGGACTAAGACCTCATCCTGGACCGGTCTCTGTCGTGGACTAAGACCTCATCCTGGACCGGTCTCTGTCGTGGACTAAGACCTCATCCTGGACCGGTCTCTGTCGTGGACTAAGACCTCATCCTGGACCGGTCTCTGTCGTGGACTAAGACCTCATCCTGGACCGGTCTCTGTCGTGGACATCCCTCTATAATCATCCATCCATCCTCCCCCCTCTATAATCCCTCAATCATCCTTCCTCCTCATCCCTCCATCATCCCTCCATCATCCCTCTATAATCCCCCCTCATCCCTCTATAATCCCCCCTCATCCCTCTATAATCCCTCCATCATCCCTCTATAATCCCCCCTCATCCCTCCATCATCCCTCTATAATCCTCCATCATCCCTCTATAATCCCCCCTCATCCCTCCATCCTCCCTCTGTAATCCCCTCATCCATCCATCATCCCTCATCATCCCTCTATAATCCCCTCATCCCTCCATCATCCCTCCTCATCCCTCTATAATCCCCTCATCCCTCCATCATCCCTCTACAATCCCCCCTCATCCCTCTATAATCCCCCCTCATCCCTCCATCATCCCTCTATAATCCCCCCTCATCCCTCTATAATCCCCCCTCATCCCTCCATCATCCCTCTATAATCCCCCCTCATCCCTCTATAATCCCCCCTCATCCCTCTATAATCCTCCATCATCCCTCTATAATCCCCCCTCATCCCTCTATAATCCCCCCTCATCCCTCCATCATCCCTCTATAATCCCCCCTCATCCCTCTATAATCCCCCCTCATCCCTCCATCATCCCTCTATAATCCCCCCTCATCCCTCCATCATCCCTCTATAATCCTCCATCATCCCTCTATAATCCTCCATCATCCCTCTACAATCCCCCATCATCCCTCTATAATCCCCCCTCATCCCTCTATAATCCCCCCTCATCCCTCCATCATCCCTCTATAATCCCCCCTCATCCCTCCATCATCCCTCTATAATCCCCCCTCATCCCTCCCTCATCCCTCTATAATCCTCCATCATCCCTCTATAATCCCCCCTCATCCCTCTATAATCCTCCATCATCCCTCCATCATCCCTCTATAATCCTCCCTCATCCCTCCATCATCCCTCTATAATCCTCCATCATCCCTCTATAATCCCCCCTCATCCCCCCCTCATCCCTCTATAATCCCCCCTCATCCCTCCATCATCCCTCTATAATCCCCCCTCATCCCTCTATAATCCCCCCTCATCCCTCTATAATCCCCCCTCATCCCCCCCTCATCCCTCTATAATCCCCCCTCATCCCTCCATCATCCCTCTATAATCCCCCCTCATCCCTCCATCATCCCTCTATAATCCCCCCTCATCCCTCTATAATCCCTCCATCATCCCTCTATAATCCCCCCTCATCCCTCTATAATCCCCCCTCATCCCTCCATCATCCCTCTATAATCCCCCCTCATCCCTCCATCATCCCCCCTCATCCCTCTATAATCCCCCCTCATCCCTCCATCATCCCTCTATAATCCTCCATCATCCCTCTATAATCCCCCCTCATCCCTCTATAATCCCCCCTCATCCCTCCATCATCCCTCTATAATCCCCCCATCATCCCTCTATAATCCTCCCTCATCCCTCTATAATCCCCCCTCATCCCTCTATAATCCTCCCTCATCCCTCTATAATCCTCCATCATCCCTCTATAATCCTCCATCATCCCTCTATAATCCTCCCTCATCCCTCTATAATCCTCCCTCATCCCTCTATAATCCTCCCTCATCCCTCTATAATCCCCCCTCATCCCTCTATAATCCTCCCTCATCCCTCTATAATCCTCCCTCATCCCTCTATAATCCTCCCTCATCCCTCTATAATCCTCCATCATCCCTCTATAATCCTCCCTCATCCCTCTATAATCCCCCCTCATCCCTCTATAATCCTCCCTCATCCCTCTATAATCCTCCCTCATCCCTCTATAATCCCCCCTCATCCCTCTATAATCCTCCCTCATCCCTCTATAATCCTCCCTCATCCCTCTATAATCCCCCCTCATCCCTCCATCATCCCTCTATAATCATCCCTCATCCCTCTATAATCCTCCATCATCCCTCTATAATCCCCCCATAATCCCTCTATAATCCCCCCTCATCCCTCTATAATCCTCCCTCATCCCTCTATAATCCTCCATCATCCCTCTATAATCCTCCCTCATCCCTCTATAATCCTCCCTCATCCCTCTATAATCCTCCATCATCCCTCTATAATCCTCCCTCATCCCTCTATAATCCCCCCTCATCCCTCTATAATCCCCCCTCATCCCTCTATAATCCCCCCTCATCCCTCTATAATCCTCCATCATCCCTCTATAATCCCCCCTCATCCCTCTATAATCCCTCCATCATCCCTCTATAATCCCCCCTCATCCCTCTATAATCCCCCCTCATCCCTCCATCATCCCTCTATAATCCCCCCTCATCCCTCCATCATCCCTCTATAATCCCCCCTCATCCCTCTATAATCCCCCCTCATCCCTCTATAATCCCCCCTCAAACCTCTATAATCCCCCCTCATCCCTCTAATCCCTCTATAATCCCCCCTCATCCCTCTATAATCCCCCCTCATCCCTCTATAATCCCCCCCCCCCTCAGTACTCGGGCAGCGTCTCATCGTAGTCCATGATGCTGAGCTCGTGCCTCCTCTGTCTGACGGCGAGCGTCAGGTCTGCAGGAGGTCCAGAGGAGGTCTGAGGACTCCCTGCAAGGAGGACCTCTGCTTCCTGACCCAGAGGAGGGCTATCTGGCAGGGCCTCGTGGTCCTCCTCGTGGTCCTCATCCTCCTCCTCCTCTTCTTCCTCTTCCTCTTCCTCTTCCTGCTGCTGCTCCTCCTCCCCCTCTTCCTTCTCCTCCTCCTGGCTGTGATTGGTCGGTCCGAACAGCTGCCGTGCACGCTGCTCCAAGAAGGAGCCGACGGCCATTGGGGAGGAGGAGCAGGAGAGGAGGTGCAGGGGGGAGGAGGAGAAGGTCTCCGCAGCTCCGTTTATGATACTAACAGAAGAAGAGAAGGGGCGGGGCTTGTGGCCGCCCTGAGGAGCTGGTGAGGCAACGCTGCCGTCGTTTGGCCTGAAGGCGAGAGAGATGACATCACATGACCTATTCACTGACATCATCACCTGTGACATCATCACTGTGGT
This sequence comes from Cyclopterus lumpus, assembly GCF_009769545.1. NCBI lineage: Eukaryota > Metazoa > Chordata > Actinopteri > Perciformes > Cyclopteridae > Cyclopterus > Cyclopterus lumpus. Next base: position 642,979 of record NC_046974.1, read on the forward strand.
TTACCTGTCCTGAGGCCGGCTGTGTGTGTCCAGGTGGATCTGGCTGTACAGGTGAAGCGTCTCCGTCTGAAGGGTCTGTGTGACTCTCCTCAAAGCCTCACAGCGACTCTCACACGCCGACAGCTCACCTCTGAAACACAACGAGCTGTCACTCAGGGGCCGCTCACCTGAGGACAGGTGAATGTTCACCTGAGGACAGGGGGCCGCTCACCTGAGGACAGGTGAATGTTCACCTGAGGACAGGTGAATGTTCACCTGAGGACAGGTGACCGCTCACCTGAGGACAGGTGACCGCTCACCTGATGACAGGTGAACGCTCACCTGAGTGACAGGTGACCGCTCACCTGAGTGACAGGTGACCGCTCACCTGAGGACAGGTGACCGCTCACCTGAGGACAGGTGACCTCTCACCTGAGTGACAGGTGACCGCTCACCTGAGGACAGGTGAATGTTCACCTGAGGACAGGGGGCCGCTCACCTGAGGACAGGTGAACGCTCACCTGAGGACAGGTGAACGCTCACCTGAGTGACAGGTGACCGCTCACCTGAGGACAGGTGACCGCTCACCTGAGGACAGGTGAACGCTCACCTGAGGACAGGTGAACGCTCACCTGAGTGACAGGTGACCTCTCACCTGAGTGACAGGTGACCGCTCACCTGAGGACAGGTGAATGTTCACCTGAGGACAGGTGACCGCTCACCTGAGGACAGGTGACCGCTCACCTGATGACAGGTGAATGTTCACCTGAGGACAGGGGGCCGCTCACCTGAGGACAGGGGGCCGCTCACCTGAGGACAGGTGAACGCTCACCTGAGTGACAGGTGACCGCTCACCTGAGGACAGGTGAACGCTCACCTGAGGACAGGTGAACGCTCACCTGAGGACAGGTGACCGCTCACCTGAGGACAGGTGAATGTTCACCTGAGGACAGGGGGCCGCTCACCTGAGGACAGGTGAATGTTCACCTGAGGACAGGGGGCCGCTCACCTGAGGACAGGTGAATGTTCACCTGAGGACAGGTGAATGTTCACCTGAGGACAGGTGAATGTTCACCTGAGGACAGGTGACCGCTCACCTGAGGACAGGTGACCGCTCACCTGATGACAGGTGAACGCTCACCTGAGTGACAGGTGACCGCTCACCTGAGTGACAGGTGACCGCTCACCTGAGGACAGGTGACCTCTCACCTGAGTGACAGGTGACCGCTCACCTGAGGACAGGTGAATGTTCACCTGAGGACAGGGGGCCGCTCACCTGAGGACAGGTGAACGCTCACCTGAGGACAGGTGAACGCTCACCTGCGTGACAGGTGACCGCTCACCTGAGGACAGGTGACCGCTCACCTGAGGACAGGTGAACGCTCACCTGAGGACAGGTGAACGCTCACCTGAGTGACAGGTGACCTCTCACCTGAGTGACAGGTGACCGCTCACCTGAGGACAGGTGAAGGTTCACCTGAGGACAGGTGACCGCTCACCTGAGGACAGGTGACCGCTCACCTGATGACAGGTGAATGTTCACCTGAGGACAGGGGGCCGCTCACCTGAGGACAGGGGGCCGCTCACCTGAGGACAGGTGAACGCTCACCTGAGTGACAGGTGACCGCTCACCTGAGGACAGGTGAACGCTCACCTGAGGACAGGTGAACGCTCACCTGAGGACAGGTGACCGCTCACCTGAGGACAGGTGAATGTTCACCTGAGGACAGGGGGCCGCTCACCTGAGGACAGGTGAACGCTCACCTGAGGACAGGTGAACGCTCACCTGAGTGACAGGTGACCGCTCACCTGAGGACAGGTGAATGTTCACCTGAGGACAGGGGGCCGCTCACCTGAGGACAGGTGAACGCTCACCTGAGGACAGGTGAACGCTCACCTGAGTGACAGGTGAACGCTCACCTGAGGACAGGGGGCCGCTCACCTGAGGACAGGTGAACGCTCACCTGAGGACAGGTGAACGCTCACCTGAGGACAGGTGAACGCTCACCTGAGGACAGGTGAACACTCACCTGAGGACAGGTGAACGCTCACCTGAGGACAGGTGAACGCTCACCTGAGTGACAGGTGAACGCTCACCTGAGGACAGGTGAATGTTCACCTGAGGACAGGGGGCCGCTCACCTGAGGACAGGTGAACGCTCACCTGAGGACAGGTGAACGCTCACCTGAGGACAGGGCCAACACACCACTCATAGATCTGACTCCAGGACCCTGACCTGCTCTGGGCCTTGGTGTCCTCCAGGAGCTTCTTCTGATCCAGGACCAGCTGGTCTTTCTTGGCCAGCTGGGTCTCCAGGTCTGCGATCCTGTGATTGGCTGCTTCCAGCTTCTGTCTCTGCTGGACGTCGCTGTCTGTTAGCCGCTGGAACTCCTTACCCATACTGCACTGCAGCATGGACACCTCCTGACCAACACACACACACACACACACACACTGAGCACTGAGAGGAACATGGTGGTCCCTGAACGCCACACCAATCACCGCTGGATACTTTTGACGGGTCAAAAGCAGAAAGATTTAATTATATTTGATTATAAGCAGTGTGTCTGTGAGTGTGTCCTCACTGTGTGTGTGTGTGTGTCCTCACTGTGTGTGTGTGTGTCCTCACCGTGTGTGTGTGTCCTCACCATTGTGTGTGTGTGTCCTCACTGTGTGTGTGTGTGTCCTCACCGTGTGTGTGTGTCCTCACCATTGTGTGTGTGTGTCCTCACTGTGTGTGTGTGTGTCCTCACCATTGTGTGTGTGTCCTCACTAAGTGTGTGTGTCCTCACTGTGTGTGTGTGTGTGTCCTCACTGTGTGTGTGTGTGTCCTCACCGTGTGTGTGTGTCCTCACCATTGTGTGTGTGTGTCCTCACTGTGTGTGTGTGTGTCCTCACCGTGTGTGTGTGTCCTCACCATTGTGTGTGTGTGTCCTCACTGTGTGTGTGTGTGTCCTCACCATTGTGTGTGTGTCCTCACTAAGTGTGTGTGTCCTCACTGTGTGTGTGTGTGTGTGTGTCCTCACCGTGTGTGTGTGTGTGTGTCCTCACTGTGTGTGTGTGTGTCCTCACCGTGTGTGTGTGTGTCCTCACCATTGTGTGTGTGTGTCCTCACTGTGTGTGTGTGTGTCCTCACTGTGTGTGTGTGTGTCCTCACCGTGTGTGTGTGTGTGTCCTCACTGTGTGTGTGTGTGTGTCCTCACCATTGTGTGTGTGTGTCCTCACTGTGTGTGTGTGTGTCCTCACTGTGTGTGTGTGTATCCTCACCGTGTGTGTGTGTGTGTCCTCACTGTGTGTGTCCTCACCGTGTGTGTGTGTCCTCACCGTGTGTGTGTGTCCTCACTGTGTGTGTGTGTGTCCTCACCGTGTGTGTGTGTCCTCACCGTGTGTGTCCTCACCGTGTGTGTGTGTGTGTCCTCACTGTGTGTGTCCTCACCGTGTGTGTGTGTGTGTCCTCACTGTGTGTGTCCTCACCGTGTGTGTGTGTCCTCACCGTGTGTGTGTGTCCTCACTGTGTGTGTGTGTGTCCTCACCGTGTGTGTGTGTGTGTCCTCACCGTGTGTGTCCTCACCGTGTGTGTGTGTGTGTCCTCACTGTGTGTGTCCTCACCGTGTGTGTGTGTGTGTCCTCACTGTGTGTGTCCTCACCGTGTGTGTGTGTGTGTCCTCACTGTGTGTGTCCTCACCGTGTGTGTGTGTCCTCACCGTGTGTGTGTGTCCTCACTGTGTGTGTGTGTGTCCTCACCGTGTGTGTGTGTGTGTCCTCACCGTGTGTGTCCTCACCGTGTGTGTGTGTGTGTCCTCACTGTGTGTGTCCTCACCGTGTGTGTGTGTGTGTCCTCACTGTGTGTGTCCTCACCGTGTGTGTGTGTGTCCTCACTGTGTGTGTCCTCACCGTGTGTGTGTGTCCGTCCTCACTGTGTGTGTCCTCACCGTGTGTGTGTGTGTGTCCTCACTGTGTGTGTCCGTCCTCACTGTGTGTGTCCTCACCGTGTGTGTGTGTGTGTCCTCACCGTGTGTGTGTCTCCTCACTGTGTGTGTGTGTGTCCTCACCGTGTGTGTGTGTGTGTCCTCACCGTGTGTGTCCTCACCGTGTGTGTGTGTGTGTCCTCACTGTGTGTGTCCTCACCGTGTGTGTGTGTGTGTCCTCACTGTGTGTGTCCTCACCGTGTGTGTGTGTGTGTCCTCACTGTGTGTGTCCTCACCGTGTGTGTGTGTGTCCTCACTGTGTGTGTCCTCACCGTGTGTGTGTGTCCGTCCTCACTGTGTGTGTCCTCACCGTGTGTGTGTGTGTGTCCTCACTGTGTGTGTCCGTCCTCACTGTGTGTGTCCTCACCGTGTGTGTGTGTGTGTCCTCACCGTGTGTGTGTCTCCTCACTGTGTGTGTGTGTGTCCTCACCGTGTGTGTGTGTGTGTCCTCACCGTGTGTGTCCTCACCGTGTGTGTGTGTGTGTCCTCACTGTGTGTGTCCTCACCGTGTGTGTGTGTGTGTCCTCACTGTGTGTGTCCTCACCGTGTGTGTGTGTGTGTCCTCACTGTGTGTGTCCTCACCGTGTGTGTGTGTCCTCACCGTGTGTGTGTGTCCTCACTGTGTGTGTGTGTGTCCTCACCGTGTGTGTGTGTGTGTCCTCACCGTGTGTGTCCTCACCGTGTGTGTGTGTGTGTCCTCACTGTGTGTGTCCTCACCGTGTGTGTGTGTGTGTCCTCACTGTGTGTGTCCTCACCGTGTGTGTGTGTGTCCTCACTGTGTGTGTCCTCACCGTGTGTGTGTGTCCGTCCTCACTGTGTGTGTCCTCACCGTGTGTGTGTGTGTGTCCTCACTGTGTGTGTCCGTCCTCACTGTGTGTGTCCTCACCGTGTGTGTGTGTGTGTCCTCACCGTGTGTGTGTGTGTCTTTGCTCCATCCAGCTGTTCACTAAGAGCTCTGTTGGTTTCTCTCAGCAGGACGAGCTGCTGGTTCAACAGGAAGATCTGCTGCTGCAGCTGCTCACTGCTACACAACTACACACAGACACACAATGACACACGGTTACACACAATGACACAACTACACACAGACACACAATGACACATGGTTACACAACTACACACAGACACACAATGACACAACATGATGACTTCCTGTTGGACAATAGACACATGATGACTTCCTGTTGGACAATAGACTTCCTGTTGGACAATAGACTTCCTGTTGGACAATAGACACATGAACACTTCCTGTTGGACAATAGACACATGATGACTTCCTGTTGGACAATAGACTTCCTGTTGGACAATAGACACATGATGACTTCCTGTTGGACAATAGAAACACTCTACAGCAGCTCTCCTCACCTTGAGTGACAGCTGGGTCAGCTGGTGTTCTGCATTGTAAGACTTGTTATTGGCTTTCTGAAGCTCCGCCTCCAGGTCCCTTAACCTGCTCTGACACTCCTGAAGCTCGCTCTGCAACAGCCAATCACAGCACAGGTAGTGTTAAACAACATCACAAGACATTGTGACGATGTGTGTGTTGGTGTGTTAGCACCTTGAGTCTCTGCCTGTCTCTCTGCTCGTCCTGTTGTCGCAGCAGCAGCTGTTGGTTGTGTGTGTGCAGCTGGGTGGTGTGTGTGTGTGTGTCATGCTGCAGTTGTGCGTGTCGTCTCTGTTCTTCCTGCAGACTCGACTTCAGAGAGCGAATCTCTTCGTCCTGAACGCTCAGCTGACCCTTCTGTAAGATGTTCACATGTAGACGTCACTACTCCACGCTTCATGACAACGTGCTCATGCTGTGTTGACATGCGTTACCATGGCCACGGCGTGCTCCTCCAGCGCGGTGCCATTGATGACTCTGCGCAGCAGACGGCGGTTTCTGACGGCGTGCTGCTGACGCTTGAAACGTTCATACTGCAGCTGACTGTGGACCAATAACAGCTGACTCCTCAGAGACCGAAGCTCCTCCCCCTGGGCGGGCCCTGATACACACACATCAATTATCTGCATTTATGGTGATGCATGAATCATGTTAATCAGGTGAATGATGTTAATGAGGTGAATCATGTTAATTATATTACTAATGTTAATGAGGTGAATAATGTTAATGAGGTGAATAGTGTTAATGAGGTGAATCATGTTAATGAGGTAAATCATGTTAATTATATTACTAATGTTGATGAGGTGAATAATGTTAATGAGGTGAATAATGTTAATGAGGTGAATAATGTTAATGAGGTAAATCATGTTAATTATATTACTAATGTTGATGACGTCAATAATGTTAATGAGGTGAATAATGTTAATGAGGTGAATAATGTTAATGAGGTAAATCATGTTAATTATATTACTAATGTTGATGACGTCAATAATGTTAATGAGGTGAATAATGTTAATGAGGTGAATAGTGTTAATGAGGTAAATCATGTTAATTATATTACTAATGTTAATAAGGTGAATAATGTTAATGAGGTGAATAGTGTTAATGAGGTGAATACTGTTAATGAGGTGAATAATGTTAATGAGGTGAATAGTGTTAATGAGGTAAATCATGTTAATTATATTACTAATGTTAATAAGGTGAATAATGTTAATGAGGTGAATAGTGTTAATGAGGTGAATAATGTTAATGAGGTGAATAATGTTAATGAGGTGAATAGTGTTAATGAGGTGAATAGTGTTAATGAGGTGAATAATGTTAATGAGGTGAATAGTGTTAATGAGGTGAATAATGTTAATGAGGTGAATAGTGTTAATGAGGTTAATGAGGTGAATAGTGTTAATGAGGTGAATAATGTTAATGAGGTGAATAGTGTTAATGAGGTGAATAATGTTAATGAGGTGAATAATGTTAATGAGGTGAATAGTGTTAATGAGGTGAATAGTGTTAATGAGGTGAATAATGTTAATGAGGTGAATAGTGTTAATGAGGTGAATCATGTTAATGAGGTGAATATTGTTAATGAGGTGAATAATGTTAATGAGGTGAATAGTGTTAATGAGGTGAATAGTGTTAATGAGGTGATTAATGTTAATGAGGTGAATCATGTTAATGAGGTGCATTATGTTAAT
>NC_046974.1:652500-655000 GCF_009769545.1 Cyclopterus lumpus
CCTTCACAATAAAAGTCTTCCAGCGGGGTTAACAGAGCGTGACACCCTCCTGCTCTCACCTGGTCGTTGTTGTGACCGCCATCTTGCTTTTCTTTAGTCAGCGGAGTCGCTGGGAAGGTGGCTGATGAGGGACATTTCACACCTGGACACACAAGTTTGTCTCACATTGTCTTCATTGTCTCACATTGTTTTCATTGTCTGTGTCTCACATTGTAGTTATTGTCACAGTATTCTCTCAGTGTCTTTATTGTCTCAGTCTTCAGTGTCCCACATTACCTTCATTGTCTCAGCGTCTCACAGCATCTCAGTGTCTTCATTGTGTCTTCATTGTCTGTGTCTAAATTGTCTCACGTCGTCTCCATTGTCGTTATTGTCTCAGTGTCTCACTGTCTTTGATGTCTCACATTATCTTAATTATCTCACATTGTCTTCATTCTCTCAGTCTCAGTACCTTCATTGTCTGTGTCTCACATTGTCTCAGTACCTTCATTGTCTGTGTCTCACATTGTCTCAGTACCTTCATTGTCTGTGTCTCACATTGTCTCAGTACCTTCATTGTCTGTGTCTCACATTGTCTCAGTACCTTCATTGTCTGTGTCTCACATTGTCTCAGTACCTTCATTGTCTGTGTCTCACATTGTCTCAGTACCTTCATTGTCTGAGTGTCTCACAGAGAACAACATGTTTCACAGTGTCTCACATTGTCTTTATTCTCTCTGTCTCACATTGTCTCAGTACCTTCATTGTCTGTCTCACATTGTTTCATAGTCTCGCATCGTCTTCATTCTCTCATTGTCTCAGTGTCTTCATTGTCCCACATTGACTTACATTGTCTTCATTGTCTCGCACTGTTTTCATTGTCTTAATTGTCTCACATTGTCTTCATTGTCTCGCACTGTTTTCATTGTCTTAATTGTCTCACATTGTCTTCATTGTCTCACACTGTTTTCATTGTCTTAATTGTCTCACATTGTCTCACACTGTTTTCATTGTCTCACACTGTTTTCATTGTCTCACACTGTTTTCATTGTCTTAATTGTCTCACATTGTCTCACACTGTTTTCATTGTCTTAATTGTCTCACATTGTCTTCATTGTCTCACACTGTTTTCATTGTCTTAATTGTCTCACATTGTCTTCATTGTCTCACACTGTTTTCATTGTCTTAATTGTCTCACATTGTCTTCATTGTCTCACACTGTTTTCATTGTCTCACACTGTTTTCATTGTCTTAATTGTCTCACATTGTCTTCATTGTCTCACACTGTTTTCATTGTCTTAATTGTCTCACATTGTCTTCATTGTCTCACACTGTTTTCATTGTCTCACACTGTTTTCATTGTCTTAATTGTCTTACACTGTCTTCATTGTCTCACCTGAGATAGAAGCAGTCCTGCTCGTTGGGGGGGCGGACCCTGTAGCAGCAGGTTCAGGAGGGGGCGTCGATAAACCACATTGTGAGGAGGGACTCCATGTGACATCATCAGCCTGAACACAAACATGTAGTAGGGAAGGAAGGAAGGAAGGAAGGAAAGAAGGAGTTACTGAAGGAAGGTATTGAAAGAAGGTAATGAAGACAGGAAGGAGGAGCCTCACCTGTATGTAGGAGCTGTTCAGAGTCAGACGTTCAGACAGCAGGTGAGGACAAACTGAACCTCCTGTCAATCAGATGGATCAATAATTAATATCTTTAACATCTTTCAATATAGTGGAGCTCATTAATTATTCAGCAGTTAAACGCTGTGAATTCTTAAAGCTCCAGGTGTGTGTGTGTGTGTGTGTTACCTGAGCTCCAGGTGTGTGTGTGTGTGTGTGTTACCTGAGCTCCAGGTGTGTGTGTGTGTGTGTGTGTTACCTGAGCTCCAGGTGTGTGTGTGTGTGTGTGTTACCTGAGCTCCAGGTGTGTGTGTGTGTGTGTTACCTGAGCTCCAGGTGTGTGTGTGTGTGTGTGTGTGTTACCTGAGCTCCAGGCGTGTGTGTGTGTGTGTGTTACCTGAGCTCCAGGTGTGTGTGTGTGTTACCTGAGCACCAGGTGTGTGTGTTACCTGAGCTCCAGGTGTGTGTGTGTTACCTGAGCTCCAGGTGTGTGTGTGTTACCTGAGCTCCAGGTGTGTGTGTGTGTGTTACCTGAGCACCAGGTGTGTGTGTGTTACCTGAGCACCAGGTGTGTGTGTTACCTGAGCTCCAGGTGTGTGTGTGTGTTACCTGAGCACCAGGTGTGTGTGTTACCTGAGCTCCAGGTGTGTGTGTGTTACCTGAGCTCCAGGTGTGTGTGTGTGTGTTACCTGAGCACCAGGTGTGTGTGTGTGTGTTATCTGAGCTCCAGGTGTGTGTGTGTGTTACCTGAGCTCCAGGTGTGTGTGTTACCTGAGCTCCAGGTGTGTGTGTGTGTGTTACCTGAGCTCCAGGTGTGTGTGTGTGTTACCTGAGCACCAGGTGTGTGTGTGTGTGTTACCTGAGCTCCAGGTGTGTGTGTGTGTATTACCTGAGCTCCAGGTGTG
>NC_046974.1:662500-667500 GCF_009769545.1 Cyclopterus lumpus
TAGGGTCCATTGGACCTGGAGGTGTCTGATGCTGGTGAGCCGGCCTCCCATTGGCCCTGCTGATGCCCCGCCCCCCTCCTCTCTACCTCCTTCTGTTTCATGGATTGGAGTTCCATTCATACATTGTCATATTCATGTAATGTGTTTATGTAACTCTGTAACTCTGTTCATCTGGTCACATGACATCTATTCTTCTGTCCATCCGGGGAGAGGGATCCTCCTCTGTTGCTCTCCTGAAGGTTTCTTCACTTTTTTCCCTGTCAAAGGTTATTTTTGAGGAGTTTTTCCTGATCGATGTGAGGTCAAAGGTCAGGGATGTCGTATGTGTACAGATTGTAAAGCCCTCTGAGGGGAGGTTGTGATTTGTGATATTGGGCTATACCAATATAACATAAACTGAATTGAATAGACACAGGTAGAGATGAGTAGAGATGGGGAGACACAGGTAGACACAGGTAGAGATGAGTAGAGATGGGTAGACACGGGTAGAGATAGGTAGAGATGGGTAGACATGGGTAGACACAGGTAGAGATGGGTAGACACAGGTAGAGATGAGTAGAGATGGGTAGACACGGGTAGAGATGAGTAGAGATGGGTAGACACGGGTAGAGACAGGTAGAGATGAGTAGAGATGGGGAGACACAGGTAGAGATGGGGAGACACAGGTAGAGATGGGTAGACACAGGTAGAGATAGGTAGAGATGGGTAGACACGGGTAGACACAGGTAGAGATAGGTAGAGACAGGTAGAGATGGGTAGACACAGGTAGAGATGGGTAGACACGGGTAGACACAGGTAGAGATGGGTAGACACAGGTAGAGATGAGTAGAGATGGGTAGACACGGGTAGACACAGGTAGAGATAGGTAGAGATGGGTAGACACAGGTAGAGATGGGTAGAGATGGGTAGACACGGGTAGACACAGGTAGAGATGGGTAGACACAGGTAGAGATGAGTAGAGATGGGGAGACACAGGTAGAGATGGGTAGAGATGGGTAGACACGGGTAGAGACAGGTAGAGATGGGTAGACACAGGTAGAGATAGGTAGAGATGGGTAGACAAGGGTAGACACAGGTAGAGATGGGTAGACACAGGTAGAGATGGGTAGACACAGGTAGAGATGAGTAGAGATGGGGAGACACAGGTAGAGATGGGTAGAGATGGGTAGACACGGGTAGAGACAGGTAGAGATGAGTAGAGATGGGGAGACACAGGTAGAGATGGGTAGAGATGGGTAGACAGGTAGAGATGGGTAGACACAGGTAGAGATAGGTAGAGATGGGTAGACACAGGTAGAGATGAGTAGAGATGGGGAGACACAGGTAGAGATGGGTAGACACAGGTAGAGATGGGTAGAAATGGGTAGACACAGGTAGAGATGGGTAGACACAGGTAGAGATGGGTAGACACGGGTAGACACAGGTAGAGATAGGTAGACACGGGTAGACACAGGTAGATAGAGGTAGAGATGGGTAGACACGGGTAGACACAGGTAGAGATGAGTAGAGATGGGGAGACACAGGTAGAGATGGGTAGACACAGGTAGAGATGGGTAGAGATGGGTAGACACAGGTAGAGATGGGTAGACACAGGTAGAGATAGGTAGAGATGGGTAGACACGGGTAGACACAGGTAGAGATAGGTAGAGATGGGTAGACACGGGTAGACACAGGTAGAGATGGGTAGACACGGGTAGACACAGGTAGAGATGGGTAGACACGGGTAGACACAGGTAGAGATGAGTAGAGATGGGGAGACACAGGTAGAGATGGGTAGACACGGGTAGAGACAGGTAGAAATGAGTAGAGATGGGGAGACACAGGTAGAGATGGGTAGAGATGGGTAGAGATGGGTAGACACGGGTAGACACAGGTAGAGATGGGTAGACACAGGTAGAGATGGGTAGAGATGGGTAGACACGGGTAGAGACAGGTAGAGATGGGTAGACACAGGTAGAGATAGGTAGAGATGGGTAGACACGGGTAGAGATGAGTAGAGATGGGGAGACACAGGTAGACACGGGTAGAGATGGGTAGAGATGGGGAGACACAGGTAGACACAGGTAGAGACGAGTAGAGACGAGTAGAGATGGGGAGACACAGGTAGAGACAGGTAGAGACGGGTAGAGACGAGTAGAGATGGGTAGAGATGGGTAGAGATGGGTAGACACGGGTAGACACAGGTAGAGATGGGTAGACACAGGTAGAGATGGGTAGAGATGGGTAGACACGGGTAGAGACAGGTAGAGATGGGTAGACACAGGTAGAGATGGGTAGACACGGGTAGAGATGAGTAGAGATGGGGAGACACAGGTAGACACAGGTAGAGACGAGTAGAGACGAGTAGAGATGGGGAGACACAGGTAGAGACGGGTAGAGACGGGTAGAGACGAGTAGAGATGGGTAGAGATGGGTAGACACGGGTAGAGACAGGTAGAGATGGGTAGACACAGGTAGAGATGGGTAGACACGGGTAGAGATGGGTAGACACAGGTAGAGATGGGTAGACACGGGTAGAGACAGGTAGAGATGAGTAGAGATGGGTAGACACAGGTAGAGATGGGTAGACACAGGTAGAGATGGGTAGAGACGGGTAGACACAGGTAGAGATGAGTAGAGATGGGGAGACACAGGTAGAGATGGGTAGAGATGGGTAGACACGGGTAGAGACGAGTAGAGATGAGTAGAGACGAGTAGAGATGGGTAGAGACGAGTAGAGACGAGTAGAGATGGGGAGACACAGGTAGAGACGGGTAGAGACGAGTAGAGATGGGTAGAGACGAGTAGAGATGAGTAGAGATGAGGAGACTTACCTGTGCTCAGCTGCTGATTGACGGCTGCTCTGACTTGCTCCGCCTCCGGTAGCTCTGCACTGTCCAATGAGAGCAGGAGCTCACTGATACTCACCGGCAGAGTGGACATCTTGGACACCTGGAGACAGACATGTCCATGCTTACAGCTGATGACCATGTGATACAGGTGAGGACACACCTGGGGTCATTGTTTTATCAATGGTTGTATTCTGAGCAAAATGAACCCTGTTCATTAACCCCAGTACTTTGAGACTGCGTACTTTCACTGAAGACACAGTTTAAATGCAGTACAGTACTTAATGTACGTAATGATGTGTTTGTAGGCCTACTGCATGTTGTTTTAAGAATGGAAGTACTTTTATTTAATACTGCACTTTTCTATGGTTCTAATACTTTTGTACTTTTACTGTAGCAGAGTATGTGTACACTGTGGTATTAGTACTTCTACTTCTGTCACTGGGTATAAGTACATGTGGCAGTAGTAAAGTACTGTGTTATGTGACGTCACTGTTATGTAATAATGTGACGTCACAGAGACGTCTGAAGTTATATACTGCGAGTTCCTACTGAAGCTAAGCTAACAGCTAGCATTGGTTCACAGCTGACAGCGTGATGCTAAGCTAACATTCTAACCTCTGGGCTGTGTTAGCGTGTTAGCTTCCGGTGCTCCGGTGCGTGGAGTTTACCTTCAAACCTGTTGATCCGAGCAGGGCGCAGCCATGTTGAGCAACACAAAGCCCCGCCCTCCCGGCAGCTGTCGTGCGCGTCACGGGGCGTTCAGAGCCGGAGGAGAAGGTGGGACAAACAGCTTCCAATCGACACGACGCTACTTTATCGACATTTATAAAGTGCAACGAATTAATGGAGCTCTGAGTAGTACAGTAGAAAGTACAGCCAGGTAGAAAGTACTCAGGTGAAGTACAATTACTATTCTGGAGTCAATGTACTTACCTACTCTATTTCATACATTATTCTACTGGCTTCTATCGTCTCTGGTATTCAAACATATTCATAACTTTTAAGTATCTTGAGAATCTCGTTTTGATCAGAAACTTAAGAACGTTGATTTTCGACGTCGACAGTAAACGTGAAATTAATTTCTTAATGTTTGTTCTCAGGTTAATCAATAAGAGTGTGTGTGTGTGTGTGTGTGTGTGTGTGTGTGTGTTAGAGACCAGCAACTGTGTATTTTCTCAGGCTGATAAAAACTCAACTTCAAGGTTGAAGTCAGTTTGTTCCTCAGTTAGAGAGACCACAATATTACACAACATTAGATACATGTCATTTAGCTGACTTACAATAAGTGCATTAAACCATGAGTCCAAACCCAGAACAACAAGAATCAAGAAAGTACAATTTCTTCAATAAAGTTAAACTACAAAGTGCTATCAGTAAGAGACATTTAAGTGCTACTAAAGTGTTAAACTACAAAGTGGTATCGGTAAGAGACATTTAAGTGCTACTAAAGTGTTAAACTACAAAGTGCTATCAGTAAGAGACATTTAAGTGCTACTAAAGTGTTAAACTACAAAGTGGTATCGGTAAGAGACATTTAAGTGCTACTAAAGTGTTAAACTACAAAGTGCTATCAGTAAGAGACATTTAAGTGCTACTAAAGTGTTAAACTACAAAGTGCTATCAGTAAGAGACATTTAAGTGCTACTAAAGTGTTAAACTACAAAGTGCTATCAGTAAGAGACATTTAAGTGCTACTAAAGTGCTACTACGGCGCTACCTTCCCTATTCAAGGTGTCGTCACTAAGATGTGTTTTTAGTTTGCGACGGAAGATGTAGAGACTTCCACTATAGTCCACTACACATTACCCCACTAGTGAGCTCATGGTACCATATTATTGTTGGTTTGTGGACGTTGTGAAGCCTCTAATTCAACATTCTGGCCGTCGCCATCTTGGTTTTCTCTAACCGGTGAACAGGAAGTGACCATATCTGGACTGAGGAGTAGTGACGTAGAGACACAGTATATGTCTCTGGTGTCGACCTGTCAATCAACTTGTAGCCCCGCCCTAAAATATCCCCTGCTTTATGGTCTGTTTGACTCTAAATGACCATAATTTACTAAATGAGCTTGAAACTAGAGATTGAGACCAAAAACTAATGTTTACAATGTTTACTGAGGGAATACATCAAGAGAAGTAGAGTCATTTATATAGACTTCTATACAACCAG
>NC_046974.1:672500-697500 GCF_009769545.1 Cyclopterus lumpus
ATCGTGTGTTTGTTTGTGGCGTTGTGTAGACACGGTGTTAGTTCAGCTGCTGAGATCACAGACCTGTTTTCATCTCAGATTATTAATAAGCATAGTAACCATAATAATAATAACTATAATAATAATAACCATAATTATAATAATAACCATAATAATCATAATACAAGGAGTTAAGAGTAGAAACTCAGTATTTCAAAGAGGAATCAGACTAAAACCAGCACAGACTCACAGCAGAGAGTCGTGGATCTGGTCCTGGTCTGAGGTGTATATGTGGTCCTGGTCCTCATAGGGAACTACGGCCTGTGGGACCAGCATGCTGCGATCTCGTGGGTCCGCAGGAACATCGCGGCGTTCGGAGGAAACCCCGAAAACATCACCATTTTCGGCCAATCAGCCGGAGCCGTCAGCGCCAGCTACCAGGTCAGAGGTCACAACTCAGCTTCCAGGTCACAGCTTCCAGGTCAGAGGTCACAGCTCAGCTTCCAGGTCACAGGTCACAGCATCCAGGTCAGAGGTCACAGCATCCAGGTCAGAGGTCACAACTCAGCTTCCAGGTCACAGGTCACAGCATCCAGGTCAGAGGTCACAACTCAGCTTCCAGGTCACAGGTCACAGCATCCAGGTCAGAGGTCACAACTCAGCTTCCAGGTCACAGGTCAAAGCATCCAGGTCAGAGGTCACAACTCAGCTTCCAGGTCACAGGTCAAAGCATCCAGGTCAGAGGTCACAACGCAGCTTCCAGGTCACAGGTCACAGCATCCAGGTCAGAGGTCACAACTCAGCTTCCAGGTCACAGCATCCAGGTCAGAGGTCACAACTCAGCTTCCAGGTCACAGCATCCAGGTCAGAGGTCAGAGGTCACAACTCAGCTTCCAGGTCACAGCTCAGCTTCCAGGTCACAGCATCCAAGTTAGAGGTCACAACTCAGCTTCCAGGTCAAAGGTCACAGCATCCAGGTTAGAGGTCACAACTCAGCTTCCAGGTCACAGCTTCCAGGTCAGAGGTCACAGATTCCATGTCAGGTGTTACGCCCGGCCTAGGGGAGCCGGAGCGTAGCATACAGACGGGTTGGAAAAAAATAACGGATCACACGATGGTATGTTTTTTTTATTCCCAAATGTCCGGACAGGTTATGGTCATGGGCTAAACGTAATACCTGGGACCGAAACTCCTTCAGTACAACGACCTGTGTAACCACATCAAACTGCCCCAGACACCGGAGCCACTGACGCAACAAGACCCTCATCATGCGCTGCAGCTTATCAGCTTGTTGAGCGACCATTAGCTGACTTCTCTGCTGCCACACACGATCCTCCAACCACCACCTCAACAGTAGGCGCCCCTCGCCTGCCACATCTTCAGATTACACTAGATCACCCCGTTTGCAGACTCTGTGCCCGTGTTACCACACAGACTGGACAAATGGGCAGCCTGCTATGCGGCGCAGGGTTACTAACAGGCACACCAGCTGTAGGTTTCTCAGTTACCTCGGGAGTAGTGGGAAACACTTTAACCCCAGCCAAATCATTCCCGAGAATGAGGTCAATCCCTGCGATGGGCGGCCGACCTCACGGTCACTCGCACCGGGCCAGACACACGGTCGGAGGAGAGGGTAACAGCATGAAGCACTCAATTTAATCCCCCACAGCAACAGGTCAGACCCACCGTAGGACTGGTCAGAGAACGGCACTGCACCACATCGAGCCACAGAATGCTTTGCCCCAGTATTTCTTAAAATGGTAATTGGGACCTTGTCCTCGTCACGGCTACTCAGGGAAAAGTAACCCTGTGAGATAAAGGGTTTAAAAAAATCAATCCCTTGCCTTGGCAATTTCTGTCCAAAGCTCATACTGACCGATGGCAGAAGGGCTTTTTCTGCAACGCAGTGGCCCGGTTCATGACAATAAAAGCACTCACGGTTTTCAGTCGGAGCCGAAAAGTTACTGCGGCATAAAAATGTAGGCGACCTCGCTTTATTTACCAGAGGTACCGGCGGCTCGCGCTGCATAGATGTAAAAAGTCTTTTGTGGGTCAGGACAAACTCATCCGCCAGTCGTTACTCAAATACAAACGATGCGCTCTGGCAGACACTGGTTGAACTCTTCCAACAGCACCAGCGCCCGCAGCTGCGCAAAGTCATTAACTTTACTGGATTTACACCACTTATCAAAAAGCACATGCAAACTCTACGCATGTCTGGCTCCTTTCCACTACTTCTGATCTGCTTCAGGCACTAGTCCTTTAAAGTGGACACGATGCGTTCAAATGCATTAAAGTATGAATCTACCTCGGACTCCCTGAACGGTGGTACCAGTGCTATAGGCCTGCTGACATCGAAGCCATCTCGGGGAGACTGTGGGGTTTGGTTTGTAATAGGTGACCAGGGCGGGCCACCAGGCTGGCGTTCCAGTCCTAAGGCTCTCACCCTAAGGTGCATCGCTTCCATCTAACGCTTTAATGCTCCCCAGTCGCCACCATCGGCGAAGCTGGAACATCCACTTCCTTAGGCCACCCTGCAGTAGACAACCCCCTCTCAGCTGTCTCAGGTCCTCCTTGTTTACCTTCACAGGCATTTGTATGTCGAAGAGTTTGCAATGAGCACCAACTCCCCCTTCCTACATTTATCTAGCTGCTGAAGTGTCAGACCAGCTACACATTTGTCCAAATTGAAGTCCATTTGTCACAGAGGTTGCCACCGTGCCCACTCTACTCTAAAATCCAAACCAACTCTACGTACTGAATGTACCGACGAACCCGGGACACAGGACAAGAAAGAAAAGAGTGGACGAGCCCCCAGTTCCGTTACGCCTGGCTCGGGGAGCCAATGCTGCAGTTTGTAGTGAACAATGGTTGTTTATTGTGCATTTGGTGTCATGAATTCTTCAGGCTGAGCTTGGCCCAAAATAACAAACAAAACAATCTGAGCAAGTCACCTGACTTCCCTAGACCAGAAAAGAAACAAAAGAAAGTACAGGTGTCTTACCGATCTCCCTACCCGGAACAGGAGACAACAGGGTTCAACCAAAAGGCTTCTCACCCCCCACCCCCCCCACCCAGAACAGAGCTGTGCAGCCCGGTGGGAAGCTGGAGAGAGAGAGCCGCCCCACAGGGTCCCTCTTAAGTACCGCCGACCAATCACCTGCTATGAAAAGAAGGCACAGAGCAAGGCACAACACATCATAGCACCCCCTCAGGCAGGGAGGTGAACAGCATTAAGGGGAGGCTTTTTACTTTGAGTCATAACATAGGTCACAACTCAGCTTTCAGGTCAGAGGTCACAACTCAGCTTCCAGGTCAGAGGTCACAGCTTCCAGGTCAGAGGTCACAAGCGGTCAGGAAGTTCAGACCTTTTCTTGTAGAGTCACAGGCAGGTTGTTAAGTTCAGGCCATCCATCCATTTTCAGCCGCTTAGTCCGGTATCAGGTCTCGGTGGCAGCAGGTCCAGCATGTTGACCCGGACTTCCCTCTCAACATGCTCCAGCTCACTCTGGGGGACCCGAGGCGTTCCCAGGCCAGCTGGGAGACCTTCCAGCATGTCCTGGTCTTCCCGGGGGCCTCCTCCCACTTGGACTTCCAGTGGGAGGAGTCCAGGAGGAGTCCTGATGAGATGGCCCAACCACCTGAGCTGACTCCTTTCCACAGGAAGGAGTAGAGCCGCTAAATTCAGGCCGAACTTATAAAATAAAATAATTTGTCCTTTTTTTTGCAAATTCAACCAAACACAAATAAAAACAACAGGAGGGTTCTAACTGTTTATACCTGAAGGAATCATGGGACCTGATCACCTGTCTCGCCCCCTCCCTCAGATGCTGTCCCCCCACAGCAAGGGTCTCTTCCGGAGGGTGATCTCTCAGTGTGGAGTAGCTCTGAGCCCGTGGGCTCTGCAGAAGAACCCCATGGCCCTCACCAAGAAGGTCCAGCCCATCCTCTCTAAATGTCTTCTAAATGTCTTCTAAATGTCCCCTAAATGTCCCCTGAATGTCTTCTAAATGTCCCCTGAATGTCCTCTAAATGTCCCCTGAATGTCTTCTAAATGGCCCCTGAATGTCTTCTAAATGTCCCCTGAATGTCCTCTAAATGTCCCCTGAAATGTCCCCTGAATGTCTTCTAAATGTCCCCTGAATGTCTCCTAAATGTCCCCTGAATGTCTCCTAAATGTCCCCTGAATGTCTTCTAAATGTCCCCTGAATGTCCCCTAAATGTCCCCCGAATGTCCTCTAAATGTCCCCTAAATGTCCCCTGAATGTCTTCTAAATGTCCCCTGAATGTCCTCTAAATGTCCCCTGAATGTCTTCTAAATGTCCCCTGAATGTCCTCTAAATGTCCCTTGAAATGTCCCCTGAAATGTCCCCTGAATGTCTTCTAAATGTCCCCTGAATGTCTTCTAAATGTCCCCTGAATGTCCCCTAAATGTCCCCTGAATGTCTTCTAAATGTCCCCTGAATTCTTCTAAATGTCCCCTAAATGTCCCCTGAATGTCTTCTAAATGTCCTCTAAATGTCCCCTGAATGTCCCCTGAATGTCTTCTAAATGTCCCCTGAATGTCCCCTGAATGTCCCCTAAATGTCCCCTGAATGTCCCCTGAATGTCCCCTAAATGTCCCCTGAATGTCTTCTAAATGTCCCCTGAATGTCTTCTAAATGTCCTCTGAATGTCCCCTAAATGTCCCCTGAATGTCCCCTGAATGTCCTCTGAATGTCCCCTGAATGTCCCCTGAATGTCCCCTAAATGTCCCCTAAATGTCCCCTAAATGTCCTCTGAATGTCCCCTGAATGTCCCCTAAATGTCCCCTAAATGTCCCCTAAATGTCCTCTGAATGTCCCCTGAATGTCCCCTAAATGTCCCCTAAATGTCCCCTAAATGTCCCCTGAATGTCTTCTAAATGTCCCCTGAATGTCTTCTAAATGTCCTCTAAATGTCCCCTGAATGTCTTCTAAATGTCCCCTGAATGTCCCCTAAATGTCCCCTGAATGTCCTCTGAATGTCCCCTGAATGTCCCCTGAATGTCCCCTAAATGTCCCCTAAATGTCCCCTAAATGTCCTCTGAATGTCCCCTGAATGTCCCCTAAATGTCCTCCCTAAAGCGTCTTTGTCTCCGTCAGATCGCCCGTAAAGTCGGCTGCTCGAGGAGCGACGAGGACGAGATGCTGGCGTGTCTGAAGCTGAGCGACCCGGTCGGCCTCACGATGGCAGGAAAGATCGACGTGTTTCTGCTTCTGGGGAAAGGTGACTAAATACATATAATGAGATATATATATATATATATATATATATATATATATATATATATATATATATATATATATATATATATAACATTATTAAACTGGTAGCATGTATAAACATACCTTGCTGTTTATGTTTTTACTTTGGCGCATTTACAGAAATGTTTTTATTAATGCCCCTTATAAATAAACCAGTTAGCCAAGACAAAACAAACATAAACATTACATAACAAGGGTTATACAATATGAGGCTTTTCAATGAATAGTGAGAATCCTCCTTCAAGACAACAAGACAACAAGACCACAAGACCACAAGACAACAAGACTACAAGACAACAAGACAACAAGACAACAAGACCACAAGACTACAAGACAACAAGACTACAAGACAACAAGACAACAAGACCACAATACTACAAGACAACAAGACCACAAGACTACAAGACTACAAGACAACAAGACCACAAGACAACAAGACCACAAGACTACAAGACTACAAGACAACAAGACAACAAGACCACAAGACTACAAGACTACAAGACAACGAGACCACAAGACCACAAGACAACAAGACCACAAGACAACAAGACCACAAGACCACAAGACCACAAGACCACAAGACTACAAGACAACAAGACCACAAGACAACAAGACCACAAGACAACAAGACCACAATACAACAAGACCACAAGACCACAAGACAACAAGACCACAAGACAACAAGACTACAAGACAACAAGACCACGAGACCACGAGACTACAAGACCACAAGACAACAAGACTACAAGACTACAAGACAACAAAACAACAAGACCACGAGACAACAAGACTACAAGACCACAAGACCACAAGACAACAAGACTACAAGACAACAAGACCACGAGACCACAAGACTACAAGACAACAAGACAACAAGACCACAAGACAACAAGACCACAAGACAACAAGACCACAAGACTACAAGACCACAAGACCACAAGACAACAAGACCATGAGACAACAATACCACAAGACCACAAGACAACAAGACAACAAGACAACAAGACCACGAGACCACAAGACTACAAGACCACAAGACAACAAGACCACAAGACAACAAGACCACAAGACCACGAGACCACGAGACAACAATACCACAAGACCACAAGACAACAAGACTACAAGACAACAAGACCACGAGACCACGAGACTACAAGACCACAAGACCACAAGACAACAAGACTACAAGACTACAAGACAACAAAACAACAAGACCACGAGACTACAAGACTACAAGACTACAAGACCACAAGACCACAAGACAACAAGACTACAAGACAACAAGACCACGAGACCACAAGACTACAAGGCAACAAGACAACAAGACAACAAGACCACAAGACCACAAGACCACAAGACAACAAGACAACAAGACCACAAGACCACAAGACCACAAGACAACAAGACCACAAGACAATAAGACCACAAGACCACAAGACAACAAGACCACAAGACCACAAGACAACAAGACAACAAGACAACAAGACTACGAGACAACGAGACCACGAGACCACGAGACAACAAGACCACAAGACAACAAGACCACAAGACCACAAGACAACAAGACCACAAGACCACAAGACCACAAGACAACAAGACCACGAGACAACAAGACCACAAGACAACAAGACTACAGGACCACACCTGACAACAGACATACAGACAGTCAACAACAGGCAGACACCTGACAACAGACATACAGTCGACAACAGACAGACAGACACCTGGCCACTGACAGACAGTCGACAACAGACAGACAGACACCTGACCACAGACAGACACCTGACAACAGACAGACAGTCGACAACAGACAGACACCTGACCACTGACAGACAGTCGACAACAGACAGACACCTGACAACAGACAGACAGTCGACAACAGACAGAGGGAAAGTTCCACACGGACAGATTGAGGACAGTAAGGAGCAGTTACGTTCTAGTGCTGACAGAGTTGGTACTAACTAACCATTTCTTTAATTGAGCTTTAACTGAACTGTATGTCTGTAGTTCTCTGATGAGCTGGTACTAACTAACCATTTCTTTAATTGAGCTTTAACTGAACTGTATGTCTGTAGTTCTCTGATGAGCTGGTACTAACTAACCATTTCTTTAACTGAACTGTATGTCTGTAGTTCTCTGATGAGCTGGTACTAACTAACCATTTCTTTAACTGAACTGTATGTCTGTAGTTCTCTGATGAGCTGGTACTAACTAACCATTTCTTTAACTGAACTGTATGTCTGTAGTTCTCTGATGAGCTGGTACTAACTGGTACAAAACCACGTCTGCAGGAAGTCTCACGTGACTTTAACTGTCCGATAACCTCGTCCCTGCCGGCGGACCCCCACCTCCCCGTGTCTTCGTCCCTCTGCAGGTGTGGTCATGGACCTCCTGGAACTGGCTCCAGTGGTGGACGGCGATTTCGTCCCAGATGAGCCGAGCCGGCTGTTCCACAACGCGGCTCAGTTCGACTACATGGCCGGCGTCAACAGCATGGACGGGCACCTCTTCGCCGGGGTCGACGTCCCCTCCATCAACAAGGAGAACGGCAACACCACCGTGTGAGTGTCTGTCTGTCTGTTTTGTGGCACCCTGGGGGGCGTGGAGGCAAGATTCGGAAATAAAATAGGAGACTCGGAGACAATAGTATTTCTTTCTTCTTTCTTACACTGCCGCTCCCAATAGTGTAGCCGAGGTACTGCTTCTCTTCTAGACCAAGCACTTTTTTGGATTGGCAGTCAGGCCAGCTTGCCGTAGAGTGGCCTACGTGGGACTGTGGACGATCACATTGTCTAAGTAGGCAGCTGCGTACTCACGAGGAGGTCGGAGCACCTGGTCCATCATCCTTTGGAAGGTGGCTGGTGCTCCATGGACTCCGAAGGGCAGGACTACATAGTGGTACAGGCCTTCCGGAGTAGCAAAGGTCGTCTTTTCCTTGGCTCTTTCTTTGAGGGGAACCTGCCAGTAATCCTTGGTGAGATCAAGAGTGAATACAAACTGGGCTGGACCTAATTGCTCGATCAACTCATATACTCTCGGCATAGGGATGTGGGCTGGGCCTAACTGGGGGCCTAGAGGTACCTGTGAAGGGACAGGATCTGGGATTTCAACGGTTAACGTTGGTATCGGAACATCGTCAGAGGCATGCCATTTCTTCAAGAGATTGATGTGATACATTTGACCGGGTTTCCTTCTCCCAGGTTGTCTCACCTTATAGTTGACCTCGCTCACTCTCTCAAGCACTTCATAGGGCCCATGCCACTTTGGCAGGAACATGCATTCGGCCCTTGGAACCAGGACGAAGACAAACTCACCGGGAACCCCCACACTTGAAGATTCGAGCTTGAGCACGTTATGCTTGCTGCATATGCTCCCGCACTAGAGGCCATATCTTACCCATGACTCCCTTGCATCTTGCAGCTTAGCTACCCTATATATAGGAGGCCATTTTTCACCAACAAATGTGGGAAGGTGGTAACACTCACCCCTTCTACTGGTTTTCCCTCGACCACCCCCAGTTTCTGTCTGGCTTCAGTTGAGGTCTTCCAACTGGCCGGTCCTAAACTGTCCTGGGCTGCGGCCACACTGGGGCACTAGCATCATGGGTCAAGGAGTGGAACTGGTTTTGACCATAATGGGCTAAAATGGCTGCTTTTAATGCCTCATAATTATTCACTGCTGTGGGGGAGAGGTCCCGATATATACTATACTAGTCCTGTTACAAAAGGGACTAGTATACCTGCCCACTCTGCTTCAGGCCACCGCACCCTCTCTGCAGTTCTCTCAAAAACCTCTAGGTAGGCTTCAATGTCATCTTCACCAGGCTGTTTGGTGAGCACTTTACTGGGTTCCGTAGGCCTCTCTGGTCTTATCAGATGCTGCTCCACAGGAGTCATTGCGTCCTGTAATGCTCTAAGGCTCTGGGCCTCCTGGAGTTGATTCTGTATGAGCTGGGCTAGTATGTTCTCCATAGCACTGCATGTCTCTCTCTGAGTACCTATTTTATTCAGAAACTTTAGCGCCGGATCACCGTGACCGCATTCTCCACCAAATGTGGCAACTAGAGGGGACTTGGCGCAGGATTCAGGAATAAAATAGGAGACTCAGAGACAGTAATCATCTAACAAAAGGTGTTCTTTAATAAATAAGTTGGGATGCGGTCGATGAGTCACGGAACCAGACTCCCTGTCTGTCTGTCTGTCTGTCTGTCTGTCTGTCTGTCTGTCTGTCTGTCTGTCTGTCTGTCTGTATGTCTCCCTCCACATTTATTCATTTGCCAACATCATTCTCATATTTTTGTATTTTCCAATAATAATGATTGTCTTTAGAGACCGTAGACCTGCAGGTCCTGAATTAATCCAGGACCAGAGACAAAACCTGTGGTGGTCTTGTTTGTCCTCAGGGAGGATGTGAAGGGTCTCCTGGCCGGCCTGACCAAAGAGAAAGGCGTCACCGCCGTCGGCTCGGCCTACAGTGTCTACTCGTCTCACTGGGGGTCGGCACCAGAGCCAGCGGTGGTGAAGAAGACGGTGGCCGACATTGAGACCGACTTCCTGTTCCTGGTTCCCACGCAGATCGCCCTCCAGCTCCACGCCAACAACTCCAGGTAGGCTCCAGTTGGTCCAACGAACCAGCTTGAAAGTCTCAGATCTGATTTTCCTGATAGATAAAAAGACTTAGACAAGGTTCTTTAAGTCCTCCAGTCTTCACCCACAAGTGGTCTTCTGACCAAGTCCTCTATATCCTCATTTATTTACGCTGGCTTCCCAACAAGGTTGGAATCATGTTCAAGATCCTTGTGACGTTTAGAGCCTTGCATAGTTGGTCTCTGAGGTCCTCTGTTCAGGTTCATCAGGTCTCTGAAGTCCTCTGATCAGGTTCATCTGGTCTCTGAGGTCCTCTGATCAGGTTCATCTGGTCTCTGAGGTCCTCTGATCAGGTTCATCAGGTCTCTTAAGTCCTATGATCAGGTTCATCAGGTCTCTGAAGTCCTCTGATCAGGCTCATCGGGTCTCTGAGGTCCTCGGATCCTCTGTCCATCATGGACCTTTACCTGTGTTGTTGTTTGTCCCTCAGTGGAGCCCGTACCTACTCCTACCTGTTCAACATGGAGACTCGTATCCCAGGATTCCCTCGCTGGGTGGAGGCCGAGCACGCCGAGGACCTGCAGTACCTGTTTGGTAAACCCTTTGCCACCCCGCTGGTCTACTTCCCCCGACACCGGGACCTGTCCGGGTACATGATCGCGTATTGGACCAACTTCGCCAGGACCGGGTAAAGTCCCAGCATGCACTGCATACACACATGGAGTCAACACATCTAGGCCAGGTCTGCCTCTGACATATTGGTCTCTACTGGTCTTTACTGCTCAAAACTAAATAACTGCCAGTTTGGTTATAAAAAATGTTGGAAATAGCCTGAACTGGATTGAAGTAGGTCTGAACTGGTTTACATGGACTGGACTGGACTGGTGAACACAGGTCTGAACTTTCTTAAACTGGTCTAATCTCTCCCTGTCCTCCTGTCCAGTGATCCCAGTAAAGGAGACAGTAGAGTCCCAGTTCCCTGGCCCGCCTTCACCAAACACCACCAACCCTACCTGGCCATCAACCACAAGATCACCAAGTCCTCCGTCAGGTACTGTACTCTACTGTACTCTACTGTATTACAATGTACTCTACTGTATTCTACTGTACTCTACTGTATTACAATGTACTCTACTGTATTCTACTGTACTCTACTGTATTACAATGTACTCTACTGTATTCTACTGTACTATACTGTATTCTACTGCTCTCTACTGTATTATATTGTACTCTAATGTACTGTACTCTTCTGTTCTCTATTGTATTATACTGCACTCTACTACAGCAGTCTACTGTGCTCTCGACATATGAATGTGTCTCTATTATCCTCTACAGACTGACTTCTATTGTATTCTATTATATTCTATTGTATTCTATTGTCCTTTATGAGCACAGCTGTGGTGATGTTTTACTGATAGTTATGGTCTGTTTCATTCTGCAGCTACGACCTGAGATCAGAATACATCTCCTATTGGACCAAAACCTACAGCAGCCTACCAGCAGTCAGGAGAGAAGAAGAAGAAGAAGAAGAAGAAGAAGAAGAAGGAGGAGATCTGACTCAATGATTATTCACTCTTTTTCCTCACTGGGAGTTTGAACGATGAAGACGTGAACAGAATCGTAAACATTAGAACTCTTCTTCTCTTATTTTAATAAACAAAGCTGAGCTCTGAACTCTGGCTCCTTCTTTTAATTAATATCTTCAGATCAAAAGCCATCGATCGAGTACTGATAGATGACTCATCTCTGTACTGGTCTTGTTAGACCTTAGTGCTGATAAAGGACTCATCTCCGTACTGGTCTTGTTAGACCTTAGTGCTGATAAAGGACTCATCTCTGTACTGGTCTTGTTAGACCTTAGTGCTGATAAAGGACTCATCTCTGTACTGGTCTTGTTAGACCTTAGTGCTGATAAAGGACTCATCTCTGTACTGGTCTTGTTAGACCTTAGTGCTGATAAAGGACTCATCTCTGTACTGGTCTTGTTAGACCTTAGTGCTGATAAAGGACTCATCTCTGTACTGGTCTTGTTAGACCTTAGTGCTGATAAAGGACTCATCTCTGTACTGGTCTTGTTAGACCTTAGTGCTGATAAAGGACTCATCTCTGTACTGGTCTTGTTAGACCTTAGTGCTGATAAAGGACTCATCTCTGTACTGGTCTTGTTAGACCTTAGTGCTGATAAAGGACTCATCTCTGTACTGGTCTTGTTAGACCTTAGTGCTGATAAAGGACTCATCTCTGTACTGGTCTTGTTAGACCTTAGTGCTGATAAAGGACTCATCTCTGTACTGGTCTTGTTAGACCTTAGTGCTGATAAAGGACTCATCTCTGTACTGGTCTTGTTAGACCTTAGTGCTGATAAAGGACTCATCTCTGTACTGGTCTTGTTAGACCTTAGTGCTGATAAAGGACTCATCTCTGTACTGGTCTTGTTAGACCTTAGTGCTGATAAAGGACTCATCTCTGTACTGGTCTTGTTAGACCTTAGTGTTGATAAAGGACTCATCTCTGTACTGGTCTTGTTAGACCTTAGTGCTGATAAAGGACTCATCTCTGTACTGGTCTTGTTAGACCTTAGTGCTGATAAAGGACTCATCTCTGTACTGGTCTTGTTAGACCTTAGTGCTGATAAAGGACTCATCTCTGTACTGGTCTTGTTAGACCTTAGTGCTGATAAAGGACTCATCTCTGTACTGGTCTTGTTAGACCTTAGTGCTGATAAAGGACTCATCTCTGTACTGGTCTTGTTAGACCTTAGTGCTGATAAAGGACTCATCTCTGTACTGGTCTTGTTAGACCTTAGTGCTGATAAAGGACTCATCTCTGTACTGGTCTTGTTGGACCTTAGTGCTGATAAAGGACTCATCTCTGTACTGGTCTTGTTAGACCTTAGTGCTGATAAAGGACTCATCTCTATACTGGTCTTGTTAGACCTTAGTGTTGATAAAGGACTCATCTCTGTAGTGGTTTCGCCTCAATGACCACCAACGTTAATCACGGAGTTCCACAAGGTTCTGTGCTTGGACCAATTTTATTTACCTTATATATGCTTCCTTTGGGCAACATTATCAGGAAACAGTCCATAAACTTTCATTGCTATGCAGACGATACTCAATTATATCTATGGATCAAACCAGAGGAGACCAACCAGCTCGCTAAACTTCAAGAATGTCTTAAAGACATAAAAATATGGATGACCTGCAACTTCCTGATGTTAAACTCAGACAAAACTGAAGTTATTTTACTGGCCCTGAACACCTCAGAGATCAATTATCTGGTGATGTGGTTTCTGTAGATGGCATTGCCCTGGCATCCAACACGACTGTAAAGAATCTCTAGTTATCTTTGACCCAGACTTGTCCTTTAACTCCACGTGAAGCAAATCTCAAGGATTGCATTTTATCATCTACGTAACATTTAAAAAATCAGGCACATCTTGTCTCAAAAAGATGCAGAAAAGCTGGTTCACGTGTTTGTTACTTCCAGACTAGATTACTGCAACTCCTTATTATCAGGCTGCTCTAATAAGTCTCTTAAGTCCCTCCAGTTGATCCAGAATGCTGCAGCTCGTGTACTCACAAAAACTAAGAAAAGAGATCACATGACTCCTGTATTAGCTGCTCTGCACTGGCTCCCTGTAAAATCAAGAATCACATTTAAAATTCTTCTCCTCACCTACAAAGCCTTGATTGGTGATGCACCATCATATCTTAAGGAGCTTGTAGTACCATTTTGCCCCACTAGAGAGCTGCGCTCACTAAATGCGGGGCTACTCGTGGTTCCTAGAGTCCTAAAAAGTAGGATGGGAGCAAGAGCCTTCAGTTATCAAGCTCCTCTTTTATGGAACCAGCTTCCACTTTCAGTCCTGGAGGCAGACACAGTCACCTCATTCAAGAATAGACTTAAGACTTTCCTCTTTAATAGCCTTTATAGTTAGGGCTGAATCAGGTTTGCCCTGGTCCAGCCCCTTGATATGCTGCTATAGGCTTATAGGCTGCTGGGGGATGTTTTAGGATACACTGAGCACCTATCTCCTCTTCTCCTTATGGATGAATTTACATCTCTCCATTGCACATTACTAACTGCTTAATTAGCGGCCGCTAAGGCATCAGCCAACTACACTAAATCTCCACCCCAGTCACCTCCATCCTATGCTCCTCCACTCTCCTCCACCCTATATTTCTTCTACTCCTCAGTTTTCTTTATTTATTTATTTAGAGAGATCTCCAACGTGGCCACCAGGGGGCAGATGAGGTGAGGAGATGAGGACGTGAGGACGTGAGCAGATGAGAGATGGAAGAAGGAGCAGAGAACGTTCACACGTTACTTCTGCATTACATGTTGCAACAGACTGAAAGCAGGAAATAGATGATGTCTCTGTGAGACCACAGAGAGGAGGACGTGACGAGGAGGACGTGACGAGGAGGACGAGGAGAACGAGACGGGGAGGACGAGACGAGGAGGACGAGACGAGGAGGTCGAGACGAGGAGGACGAGGAGAACGAGACGAGGAGGACGAGACGAGGAGGTGCACCACAGAGGATCGGGGGAACCTCTGCGAGAGACCAGAGAGTAAACGAGGAGACCAGAAGGAGAAGGAGACGGAACAAGAAGAGGTGAATGAGAAGGGCTGAAGGAGGTAAAGAAGAGCAGGACAGGAGGAGTGAGGAAAAAGAGGAAGAGGAGTTGAGAGGGGACTTTAACCAAGAGGAAGCAGAAAGTCAGAGAGGAGGTGAATAGACAGAAGACACGGGAGGAGCAGGAGGAGGAGGAGTTGAGGAAAGTGGAGCACAAAGAGGAGCTGCAGCGTCGTCATGGAGGAGGACATCAGGAAACAGGGGACGCTGTACCTGCAGCAGCAGAAGTTTGGAAAGGTACGCTAACGCTACACTACACAGCTAACGCTAACACTACACAGC
Source organism: Cyclopterus lumpus (assembly GCF_009769545.1). NCBI lineage: Eukaryota > Metazoa > Chordata > Actinopteri > Perciformes > Cyclopteridae > Cyclopterus > Cyclopterus lumpus. The sequence continues at coordinate 687,273 of NC_046974.1, forward strand.
TAATGCTAACACTACAGAGCTAACATTAACAATACAGTGTGTGTGTGTGTGTGTGTGTGTGTGTGTGTAGAAGTGGAAGCGTATCTGGTGCGTCCTGTTCAGAGAAAGTTCCTGTTCGATTGCCAGACTGGAGTTCTTTGATTGTAAAGGAGTCACTGCTGAGAAAAGTCGCAAGCAGCAAGAAAACAAGAAGGTAGCGTACTGGACTCTACTGGACTCAACTGGACTCAACTGGACTCTACTGGACTCTACTGGACTCTACTGGACTCTACTGGACTCTACTGGGCTCTAATGGACTCTACTGGGCTCTATTGGGCTCTACTGGACTATAATGGGCTCTACTGGACTATAATGGGCTCTACTGGACTCAACTGGACTCAACTGGACTCTACTGGACTCTACTGCGCTCTAATGGACTCTACTTGACTATATTGGGCTCTACTGGGCTCTACTGGACTCTACTGGGCTATACTGGACTCAACTGGACTCTACTGGACTCTACTGGGCTCTAATGGACTCTACTGGGCTCTACTGGACTCAACTGGACTCAACTGGACTCTACTGGACTCTACTGGACTCTACTGGGCTCTAATGGACTCTACTGGGCTCTATTGGGCTCTACTGGACTCAACTGGACTCAACTGGACTCAACTGGACTCTACTGGACTCTACTGGACTCTACTGGGCTCTAATGGACTCTACTGGGCTCTACTGGACTCAACTGGACTCAACTGGACTCTACTGGACTCTACTGGACTCTACTGGACTCTACTGGGCTCTAATGGACTCTACTGGGCTCTATTGGGCTCTACTGGACTATAATGGGCTCTACTGGACTATAATGGGCTCTACTGGACTCAACTGGACTCAACTGGACTCTACTGGACTCTACTGCGCTCTAATGGACTCTACTTGACTATATTGGGCTCTACTGGGCTCTACTGGACTCTACTGGGCTATACTGGACTCAACTGGACTCAACTGGACTCTACTGGGCTCTACTGGGCTCTACTGGGCTCTATTGGGCTCTACTGGGCTCTACTGGACTCAACTGGACTCAACTGGACTCTACTGGGCTCTAATGGACTCTACTGGGCTCTATTGGACTCTACTGGACTCTACTGGGCTCCACTAGGCTCTACTGGGCTCTACTGAACTCTACTGGGCTCTACTGAACTCAACTGAACTCAACTGGACTCAACTGGACTCTACTGGACTCAACTGGACTCTACTGGACTCTACTGGGCTCTACTGGGCTCTACTGAACTCAACTGAACTCAACTGAACTCAACTGAACTCAACTGGACCCCACTGAACTATATTGGACTCTACTGAACTCTACTGAACATACTGGACTTAAACTTGCTTGGACTCTATTGGATTATATTTGACTCTATTGGGCTCTATTGGACTCAATTGTGCTCTACTGGACTCCACTGGGCTATTTATGGGCTCTACTGGACTCTATTGGACCCTACTGAACTCTATTGGACTGGACTGAACTCTAATGGACTCTACTGAATGTATTGGATTCTACTGGACTTAACATAACTATATTGGGCTCTACTGAACTCTACTGGACCACACTGCACTATATTTGACTCTCCTAAACTCTACTGGTATCTACTGGTCTCTACTCTGGCCTCATTCTACTGGTCTCTACTCTGGCCTCATTCTACTGGTCTCTACTCTGGCCTCATTCTACTGGTCTCTACTCTGGCCTCATTCTACTGGTCTATACTATGGCCTCATTCTACTGGTCTCTACTCTGGTCTCTACTCTGGCCTCATTCTACTGGTCTCTACGTTGGTCTCTACTCTGGCCTTATTCTACTGGTCTCTACTCTGGCCTCATTCTACTGGTCTCTACTCTGGCCTCATTCTACTGGTCTCTACTCTGGCCTCATTCTACTGGTCTCTACTCTGTTCTCTACTCTGGCCTCATTCTACTGGTCTCTACTCTGGCCTCATTCTACTGGTCTCTACTTTGGTCTCTACTCTGGCCTCATTCTACTGGTCTCTACGTTGGTCTCTACGTTGGTCTCTACTCTGGCCTTATTCTACTGGTCTCTACTCTGGCCTCATTCTACTGGTCTCTACTCTGGCCTCATTCTACTGGTCTCTACTCTGTTCTCTACTCTGGCCTCATTCTACTGGTCTCTACTCTGGCCTCTACTCTGGCCTCATTCTACTGGTCTCTACTCTGGCATCATTCTACTGGTCTCTACTCTGGCCTCATTCTACTGGTCTCTACTCTGTTCTCTACTCTGTTCTCTACTCTGGCCTCATTCTACTGGCCTCTACTCTGGCCTCATTCTACTGGTCTCTACTCTGGCCTCTACTCTGGCCTCATTCTACTGGTCTCTACTCTGGCCTCATTCTACTGGTCTCTACTCTGGCCTCATTCTACTGGTCTCTACTCTGGTCTCTACTCTGGCCTCATTCTACTGGTCTCTACTCTGGCCTCATTCTACTGGTCTCTACTCTTGCCTCATTCTACTGGTCTCTACTCTGGTCTCTACTCTGGCCTCATTCTACTGGTCTCTACGTTGGTCTCTACTCTGGCCTTATTCTACTGGTCTCTACTCTGGCCTCATTCTACTGGTCTCTACTCTGGCCTCATTCTACTGGTCTCTACTTTGGTCTCTACTCTGGTCTCATTCTACTGGTCTCTACGTTGGTCTCTACTCTGGCCTTATTCTACTGGTCTCTACTCTGGCCTCATTCTACTGGTCTCTACTCTGGCTTCATTCTACTGGTCTCTACTCTGGCCTCATTCTACTGGTCTCTACTCTGGCCTCATTCTACTGGTCTATACTCTGGCCTCATTCTACTGGTCTCTACTCTGTTCTCTACTCTGGCCTCATTCTACTGGTCTCTACTCTGGTCTCTACTCTGGCCTCATTCTACTGGTCTCTACTCTGGCCTCATTCTACTGGTCTCTACTCTGGCCTCATTCTACTGGTCTCTACTCTGGTCTCTACTCTGGCCTCATTCTACTGGTCTCTACTCTGGTCTCTACTCTGGCCTCATTCTACTGGTCTCTACTCTGGCCTCATTCTACTGGTCTCTACTCTGGCCTCATTCTACTGGTCTCTACTCTGGCCTCATTCTACTGGTCTCTACTCTTGCCTCATTCTACTGGTCTCTACTCTGGTCTCTACTCTGGCCTCATTCTACTGGTCTCTACGTTGGTCTCTACTCTGGCCTTATTCTACTGGTCTCTACTCTGGCCTCATTCTACTGGTCTCTACTCTGGCCTCATTCTACTGGTCTCTACTCTGGCCTCATTCTACTGGTCTCTACTCTGGTCTCATTCTACTGGTCTCTACGTTGGTCTCTACTCTGGCCTTATTCTACTGGTCTCTACTCTGGCTTCATTCTACTGGTCTCTACTCTGGCCTCATTCTACTGGTCTCTACTCTGGCCTCATTCTACTGGTCTATACTCTGGCCTCATTCTACTGGTCTCTACTCTGTTCTCTACTCTGGCCTCATTCTACTGGTCTCTACTCTGGTCTCTACTCTGGCCTCATTCTACTGGTCTCTACTCTGGCCTCATTCTACTGGTCTCTACTCTGGCCTCATTCTACTGGTCTCTACTCTGGTCTCTACTCTGGCCTCATTCTACTGGTCTCTACTCTGGTCTCTACTCTGGCCTCATTCTACTGGTCTCTACTCTGGCCTCATTCTACTGGTCTCTACTCTGGCCTCATTCTACTGGTCTCTACTCTGGCCTCATTCTACTGGTCTCTACTCTGTTCTCTACTCTGGCCTCATTCTACTGGTCTCTACTCTGGTCTCTACTCTGGCCTCATTCTACTGGTCTCTACTCTGGTCTCTACTCTGGCCTCATTCTACTGGTCTCTACTCTGGTCTCTACTCTGGCCTCATTCTACTGGTCTCTACTCTGGTCTCTACTCTGGCCTCATTCTACTGGTCTCTACTCTGGCCTCATTCTACTGGTCTCTACTCTGGCCTCATTCTACTGGTCTCTACTCTGGCCTCATTCTACTGGTCTCTACTCTGGCCTCATTCTACTGGTCTCTACTCTGGCCTCATTCTACTGGTCTCTACTCTGGCCTCATTCTACTGGTCTCTACTCTGTCTCCAGGTGATCCGTTTGTCTGACTGTATCCGGGTGTCGGAGGTGGAGATGGACGGATGTCCCAGAGACACGGAACCCTTTCTGATCGAGACCTCCGAGAAGATCTACGTCTTCTCTGCAGACCGACTGCAGCTGGAAGACTGGACACACAAACTGTGTGAGATTGCCTTCCCTGTAGGTACACACACATATACACACACAACAACACACACATATACACACACAACAACACACACATATACACACACAACAACACACACATATACACACACAACAACACACACATATACACACACAACAACACACACATATACACACACAACAACACACACATATACACACACAACAACACACACATATACACACACAACAACACACACATATACACACACAACAACACACACATATACACACACAACAACACACACATATACACACACAACAACACACACATATACACACACAACAACACACACATATACACACACAACAACACACACATATACACACACAACAACACACACATATACACACACAACAACACACACATATACACACACAACAACACACACATATACACACACAACAACACACACATATACACACACAACAACACACACATATACACACACAACAACACACACATATACACACACAACAACACACACATATACACACACAAAAACACACACATATACACACACAACAACACACACATATATACACACAACAACACAACAACACACACATATACACACACAACAACACAACAACACACACATATACACACAAAAACACACACATATACACACACAAAAACACACACATATATACACACAAAAACACACACATATACACACACAAAAACACACACATATATACACACAAAAACACACACATATACACACACAACAACACACACATATATACACACAACAACACACACATATACAAACACATATACACACACAACAACACACACAAAAACACACACATATATACACACAAAAACACACACATATATACACACAAAAACACAACAACACATACACACAACAACACACACATATACACACACAAAAACACAACAACACACACATATACACAACAACACATACACACAACAACACACACATATACACACACAACACATACGCACACACACACATATACACATACACACAACAACATACACACACATACACACACAACACACACACGTACACACACATATACACATACACACACACAAACACACACAACAACACACACACACACATATACACATACACACAACAACACACACACACATATACACATACACAAAACACACACACACACACACACATATACACATACACACAACAACACACATACACACATATACACATACACACAACAACACACACACACACACACACATACGCACACACACACACATACGCACACACACACAACAACACACACACACACACATATACACATACACACAACACACACACATATACACATACACATAACACACACACACACACACATATACACATACACACAACACACACACACACATATACACATATACACACACACACACACATATACACATATACACAACACACACACACACACACACATATACACATACACACAACAACACACACACACACACACACACATATACACATATACACAACACACACACACACACACATATATACACATATACACAACACACACACACACACACACACACATATACACATACACACAACAACACACACACACACACACATATACACAACACACACACACACACACACACACACACATATATACACATATACACAACACACACACACACACACACACACATATACACATACACACAACAACACACACACACACACACATACACACAACAACACACACACACACACACACACACATATACACAACACACACACACACACACACACACACATATATACACATATACACAACACACACACACACACATATACACATACACACAACAACACACACACACACACACACATATACACAACACACACACACACACACACACACTGTTATAAATAGCGTTGTGGTGCTTCCTCTTTCTGAGTGACAGGAAGTGAACCCTTCGTCTCTGCTGAGGCACTTCCTCTCCACCAACTACGTTCTCCTTTAGTTCCTTCACTGGATGTTGGTTCTCAAATAACTGAGCTTCAATATGAGATCAATATGTGATCGATAAGATTAATATGTGATCAATATGTGATCGATATGTGATCGATAAGATTAATATGTGATCAATATGTGATCAATATGTGATCGATAAGATTAATATGTGATCAATATGTGATCGATATGTGATCGATAAGATTAATATGTGATCAATATGTGATCAATATGTGATCGATAAGATTAATATGTGATCAATATGTGATCGATATGTGATCGATAAGATTAATATGTGATCAATATGTGATCGATATGTGATCGATAAGATTAATATGTGATCAATATGTGATCAATATGTGATCGATAAGATTAATATGTGATCAATATGTGATCGATATGTGATCGATAAGATTAATATGAGATCAATATGTGATCGATATGTGATCGATAAGATTAATATGTGATCAATATGTGATCGATATGTGATCGATAAGATTAATATGAGATCAATATGTGATCGATATGTGATCGATAAGATTAATATGTGATCAATATGTGATCAATATGTGATCGATATGTGATCGATAAGATTAATATGTGATCAATATGTGATCGATATGTGATCGATAAGATTAATATGAGATCAATATGTGATCGATATGTGATCGATAAGATTAATATGTGATCAATATGTGATCGATATGTGATCGATAAGATTAATATGTGATCAATATGTGATCGATATGTGATCGATATGTGATCAATATGATTAATATGTGATTAATATGTGATTAATATGTGATCGATATGTGATCGATATGTGATCAATATGATTAATATGTGATTAATATGTGATTAATATGTGATCAATATGTGATCGATATGTGATCAATATGATTAATATGTGATTAATATGTGATTAATATGTGATTAATATGTGATTAATATGTGATCGATATGTGATTAATATGTGATTAATATGTGATTAATATGTGATTAATATGTGATTAATATGTGATTAATATGTGATTAATATGTGATCAATATGTGATCGATATGTGATCAATATGATTAATATGTGATTAATATGTGATTAATATGTGATCAATATGTGATCGATATGTGATCAATATGATTAATATGTGATTAATATGTGATTAATATGTGATTAATATGTGATTAATATGTGATTAATATGTGATTAATATGTGACAGATGAACTGGACAGAAGCTGGAGGGAGGAGAAGCAGCCTGTTGAGAGGAAGAGGAGCGGATGAAGAGGCAGGAATGGAGGACAACTCTCTGTACAGCGGCAGAGAGAAAGGTACTAAAACGTTCATTACAGAGAACACTGAAGTACTACGAGTAATATCTAAGGAGGAACCTCATCTCCTTACCCTATCTCTAAGGCTGAGTCCTAAGGAGGAAACTCATCTCCTTACCCTATCTCTAAGGCTGAGTCCTAAGGAGGAAACTCATCTCCTTACCCTATCTCTAAGGCTGAGCCCTAAGGAGGAAACTCATCTCCTTACCCTATCTCTAAGGCTGAGTCCTAAGGAGGAAACTCATCTCCTTACCCTATCTCTAAGGCTGAGTCCTAAGGAGGAAACTCATCTCCTTACCCTATCTCTAAGGCTGAGTCCTAAGGAGGAAACTCATCTCCTTACCCTATCTCTAAGGCTGAGCCCTAAGGAGGAAACTCATCTCCTTACCCTATCTCTAAGGCTGAGCCCTAAGGAGGAAACTCATCTCCTTACCCTATCTCTAAGGCTGAGTCCTAAGGAGGAAACTCATCTCCTTACCCTATCTCTAAGACTGAGTCCTAAGGAGGAAACTCATCTCCTTACCCTATCTCTAAGGCTGAGTCCTAAGGAGGAAACTCATCTCCTTACCCTATCTCTAAGGCTGAGTCCTAAGGAGGAAACTCATCTCCTTACCCTATCTCTAAGGCTGAGCCCTAAGGAGGAAACTCATCTCCTTACCCTATCTCTAAGGCTGAGCCCTAAGGAGGAAACTCATCTCCTTACCCTATCTCTAAGGCTGAGTCCTAAGGAGGAAACTCATCTCCTTACCCTATCTCTAAGACTGAGTCCTAAGGAGGAAACTCATCTCCTTACCCTATCTCTAAGGCTGAGTCCTAAGGAGGAAACTCATCTCCTTACCCTATCTCTAAGGCTGAGTCCTAAGGAGGAAACTCATCTCCTTACCCTATCTCTAAGGCTGAGTCCTAAGGAGGAAACTCATCTCCTTACCCTATCTCTAAGGCTGAGTCCTAAGGAGGAAACTCATCTCCTTACCCTATCTCTAAGGCTGAGCCCTAAGGAGGAAACTCATCTCCTTACCCTATCTCTAAGGCTGAGTCCTAAGGAGGAAACTCATCTCCTTACCCTATCTCTAAGGCTGAGTCCTAAGGAGGAAACTCATCTCCTTACCCTATCTCTAAGGCTGAGTCCTAAGGAGGAAACTCATCTCCTTACCCTATCTCTAAGGCTGAGCCCTAAGGAGGAAACTCATCTCCTTACCCTATCTCTAAGGCTGAGCCCTAAGGAGGAAACTCATCTCCTTACCCTATCTCTAAGGCTGAGTCCTAAGGAGGAAACTCATCTCCTTACCCTATCTCTAAGACTGAGTCCTAAGGAGGAAACTCATCTCCTTACCCTATCTCTAAGGCTGAGTCCTAAGGAGGAAACTCATCTCCTTACCCTATCTCTAAGGCTGAGTCCTAAGGAGGAAACTCATCTCCTTACCCTATCTCTAAGGCTGAGCCCTAAGGAGGAAACTCATCTCCTTACCCTATCTCTAAGGCTGAGCCCTAAGGAGGAAACTCATCTCCTTACCCTATCTCTAAGGCTGAGTCCTAAGGAGGAAACTCATCTCCTTACCCTATCTCTAAGACTGAGTCCTAAGGAGGAAACTCATCTCCTTACCCTATCTCTAAGGCTGAGTCCTAAGGAGGAAACTCATCTCCTTACCCTATCTCTAAGGCTGAGTCCTAAGGAGGAAACTCATCTCCTTACCCTATCTCTAAGGCTGAGTCCTAAGGAGGAAACTCATCTCCTTACCCTATCTCTAAGGCTGAGTCCTAAGGAGGAAACTCATCTCCTTACCCTATCTCTAAGACTGAGTCCTAAGGAGGAAACTCATCTCCTTACCCTATCTCTAAGGCTGAGTCCTAAGGAGGAAACTCATCTCCTTACCCTATCTCTAAGGCTGAGCCCTAAGGAGGAAACTCATCTCCTTACCCTATCTCTAAGGCTGAGCCCTAAGGAGGAAACTCATCTCCTTACCCTATCTCTAAGGCTGAGTCCTAAGGAGGAAACTCATCTCCTTACCCTATCTCTAAGACTGAGCCCTAAGGAGGAAACTCATCTCCTTACCCTATCTCTAAGGCTGAGCCCTAAGGAGGAAACTCATCTCCTTACCCTATCTCTAAGGCTGAGTCCTAAGGAGGAAACTCATCTCCTTACCCTATCTCTAAGGCTGAGCCCTAAGGAGGAAACTCATCTCCTTATCCTATCTCTAAGACTGAGTCCTAAGGAGGAAACTCATCTCCTTACCCTATCTCTAAGGCTGAGTCCTACAGAGGAAACTCATCTCCTTACCCTATCTCTAAGGCTGAGCCCTAAGGAGGAAACTCATCTCCTTACCCTATCTCTAAGGCTGAGTCCTAAGGAGGAAACTCATCTCCTTACCCTATCTCTAAGGCTGAGTCCTAAGGAGGAAACTCATCTCCTTACCCTATCTCTAAGGCTGAGTCCTAAGGAGGAAACTCATCTCCTTACCCTATCTCTAAGGCTGAGTCCTAAGGAGGAAACTCATCTCCTTACCCTATCTCTAAGGCTGAGCCCTAAGGAGGAAACTCATCTCCTTACCCTATCTCTAAGGCTGAGCCCTAAGGAGGAAACTCATCTCCTTACCCTATCTCTAAGGCTGAGTCC
>NC_046974.1:702500-740000 GCF_009769545.1 Cyclopterus lumpus
CAGACTTCCAGAATAAAGTAAAGATTACCAGACTTCCAGAATAAAGTAAAGATTACCAGACTTCCAGAATAAAGTAAAGATTACCAGAATAAAGTAAAGATTACCAGAATAAAGTAAAGATTACCAGACTTCCAGAATAAAGTAAAGATTTCCAGAATAAAGTAAAGATTTCCAGAATAAAGTAAAGATTTACCAGAATTACAGAATAAAGTAAAGATTTCCAGAATAAAGTAAAGAGAATTTATTAGTTTTAGTTCATTACAATATTTCATCTTTATTTTATTTCATTGGTTTCATTTTTTTCTTATTCTGTTGCTTTAATATCGTTGTAGATTTAAATTGTGATGTGTTCTGTTTGCAGAAAGCTGACGGTGTTTACAGCATGGTGACTCACAGAGACTCCACTCCTTCACAACAACAACAACAACAACAACAACAGCGCCTACAGCTGGTAGGACTCTCAAAACCTTCTGACACACATTTGTACGCATGATTAAGAATAAACAGTGTGAGGATGATGATGAGGTAATAGTAGTATATATAGTTCTACTATTTAATACAAATATTATACTATTATAATACTACTATGATACTGTATATATTACTATGATATAATACTAGTATATATAGTAGTTATATAATAATATTTTATATACTACTATTACATATACTACATATAATATACATATAATACTATTATATGTACACTATTATTACTTACTACTATTATATATATACTACGATGATATAAACTATTATATATACTACCATGATAATACTATTATATATACTACTATAATACGATGCTATAAACTATTATATATACTACTATACTACTATGATATATTTCTGTATATAATGCATACTGTATGGCCCATTGTGTACTTTGTAAGCTGCAGTTTAAAGAACCAGGAAGTACTTTATGAGGCCAACGCCTCCACCTGCTGGACGTTGGCCTCATTACGCCCTGTGATTGGTCCCTGTTCTGTCCTCAGGCTCGTCCGGAGCCTTCGGTGGACAAGCTGCTGACGGGCGTGAGGAGTTTGACTCTGGACCCTCGCGGCGTCCCCCGTAAGAACCAGGTGAAGAGCATCTCCAGCTGCCCGCTCCCCCACGCCGAGCCGCCCGAGCCCCCCGGCTCCGGCCACGACTCGAACCCGGACCGGACGCACGCCCGGACCGCCCCCCCGGAGCCAGAGTACTCCCTCCCCTTCGACACCATCGCCACCACCTTCGTGTCCGACATCCTGGACTCCCGTCGGGCCCTCGGGGCCGAGGCCGCCGACCCGCTCTACGACAGCATCGACGAGATGAAGATCAGAAACGTCTTGGCGGACGGGAAGACGCAGCACATCTACGACGAGCCCGAAGGCTGCGCCGCCCCGCAACCCCCCACCGCCGTGTACGACGACCCCGAGGAGGTGAGGGGGGGCGCGTGGAGGCTCATGGCGGCCGACCCGAAAGGTCACGAGTACCCCTACGACCCCCGGGTGGACGACTATGCCGTCCCCAAAAGGGCCCAGAGGGTACTTCCTGTTACACAAAGCACCAACGAAGAAAAAGACGGGGAGGAGGAGCCACAGGAGGAAGATCAGGAGGAGCGCCGTGATTCACCGTACAGCAACGTGAGGATGAAGATGGTGTGACCAGAGACTAGACCAGAGACCAGGGACCAGGGACCAGGGACCAGGGACCAGGGACCACAGACCAGAGACCAGAGACCAGGGACCAGGGACCAGGGACCAGACCAGAGACCAGGGACCAGGGACCAGGGACCAGACCAGAGACCAGAGACCAGGGACCAGGGACCACAGACCAGAGACCAGAGACCAGGGACCAGGGACCAGAGACCACAGACCAGAGACCAGGGACCAGGGACCAGGGACCAGGGACCACAGACCACAGACCAGAGACTAGACCAGAGACCAGGGACCAGCGACCAGAGACCACAGACCAGAGACCAGGGACCAGGGACCAGGGACCACAGACCAGAGACCAGAGACCAGGGACCAGGGACCAGAGACCACAGACCAGAGACCAGGGACCAGGGACCAGGGACCACAGACCAGAGACCAGAGACCAGGGACCAGCGACCAGAGACCACAGACCAGAGACCAGGGACCAGGGACCAGGGACCACAGACCAGAGACCAGGGACCAGGGACCAGGGACCAGGGACCAGACCAGAGACCACAGACTACAGACCAGAGACCAGAGACTAGACCAGAGACCAGGGACCAGGGACCAGAGACCACAGACCAGAGACCAGGGACCAGGGACCAGACCAGAGACCACAGACTACAGACCAGAGACCAGAGACTAGACCAGGGACCAGGGACCAGAGACCACAGACCAGAGACCAGGGACCAGGGACCAGACCAGAGACCAGACCAGAGACCAGGGACCAGGGACCAGAGACCACAGACCACAGATCACAGACCACAGACCAGAGACCAGGGACCACAGACCAGAGACCAGGGACCAGGGACCAGACCAGAGACCAGACCAGAGACCAGACCAGAGACCAGACCAGAGACCAGACCAGATACCAGACCAGAGACCAGGGACCAGGGACCAGACCAGAGACCAGAGACCACAGACTACAGACCAGAGACCAGGGACCAGAGACCAGACCAGAGACCAGAGACCAGACCAGAGATCAGACCAGATACCAGACCAGAGACCAGGGACCAGGGACCAGAGACCAGAGACCAGAGACCAGGGACCAGACCAGAGACCAGACCAGAGACCAGACCAGAGACCAGACCAGAGACCAGACCAGAGACCAGACCAGATACCAGACCAGAGACCAGAGACCAGGGACCAGGGACCAGACCAGAGACCAGACCAGAGACCAGAGACCAGAGACCACAGACTACAGACCAGAGACCAGAGACCAGGGACCAGGGACCAGAGCAGACCAGAGACCAGAGACCAGAGACCAGGGACCAGGGACCAGACCAGAGACCAGATCAGAGACCAGATCAGAGACCAGACCAGAGACCAGACCAGAGACCAGACCAGAGACCACAGACCAGGGACCAGGGACCAGAGCAGACCAGAGACCAGAGACCACAGACCACAGACCAGAGACCAGGGACCAGGGACCAGAGCAGACCAGAGACCAGAGACCAGAGACCAGGGACCAGGGACCAGAGCAGACCAGAGACCAGAGACCAGAGACCAGAGACCAGACTAGAGACCAGACCAGAGGCCAGAGATCAGAGATCAGAGATCAGACTAGAGACCAGACCAGAGACCACAGACCACAGACCACAGACCACAGACCACAGACCAGGGACCAGGGACCAGACCAGAGACCAGAGACCAGACCAGAGACCAGAGACCAGAGACCAGAGACCAGAGACCACAGACCAGAGACCAGAGACCAGACTAGAGACCAGACCAGAGACCACATACCAGAGACCAGAGACCAGAGACCAGAGACCAGACCAGAGACCTGACCAGAGACCAGAGACCAGAGACCAGAGACCACAGACCACAGACCACAGACCACAGACCACAGACCAGAGACCAGAGACCAGAGACCAGAGACCAGAGACCAGGGACCAGGGACCAGACCAGACACCAGAGACTAGAGACCAAAGACAGTCTTAAAGCTGCATTCCCAGGGGGGCAACTGCTCTGGTTCTATAGAATAGATATAGATAGCTTGTTATCCTTTTAGCTTGCTAGCCTAATAGCGTGTTATACTGTTAGCTTGTTAGCTAACAGAGTTGTGTTGATGGTTGATTGAAAGACTTCCTGTTTTCACTGTGAACGCAAACACGACCATGAACACAAGATGTTAGTTGGTGCTGAACTCAGATCAGCTTTAACCCTTTTCATGCAAGATAAGAAAAGAATCGGTTCTCAGATGTCCAAGCTTCTTTAAACGCACCACGTGGACTCTGTTGAACATTAGGATTTATTCATACGTTCATCAGGTCGGTCAGCAAGAGGAAAGTTTGGAAAAAACGATTTGTGAAGAAAAGATCTCTTGATATTACTTCAGATCTGCTGTGAGCACCTTCATCCAGCAGAGGGCAGCATGAGTTTATTATTAATGAGCAAATCAGAGAGACCACATACATCATCATCATCATCATCATCATCAGACTAAATGTTGGTCTTTTCATGAATTTATTTTGTTTGAGAAATAAAATATTGTTTTCTGCAAACATATTTTTTCACTGACTTTGTGAACAGCTTGAGCTTGTTGAGTTTGTAAATCTAGCTCGAGACGCGTCTATACGCGTAGAGACGCGTAGCTCGAGATGTGTAGCTAGATGCGAAGCTAGAGACGCGTAGTATCTAGAGACACGTAGTATCTAGAGACACGTAGTATCTAGAGGCGCGTAGCTAGAGACGCGTAGCTAGAGGCGCGTAGCTAGAGGCGTGTAGCTAGAGGCGCGTAGCTAGAGACGCGTAGCTAGAGGCGCGTAGCTAGAGGCGCGTAGCTAGAGGCGCGTAGCTAGAGACGCGTAGCTAGAGGCGCGTAGCTAGAGGCGCGTAGCTAGAGGCGCGTAGCTAGAGACGCGTAGCTAGAGGCGCGTAGCTAGAGGCGCGTAGCTAGAGGCGCGTAGCTAGAGACGCGTAGCTCGAGACGTGTAGCTAGATGCGAAGCTAGAGACGCGTAGTATCTAGAGACGCGTAGTAACTAGAGACGCGTAGTATCTAGAGGCGTGTAGCTAGAGACGCGTAGTAACTAGAGACGCATAGTATCTAGAGGCGTGTATCTAGAGGCGTGTAGCTAGAGACGCGTAGCTAGAGGCGCGTAGTATCTAGAGACGCATAGTAACTAGAGACGCGTAGTATCTAGAGGCGTGTAGCTAGAGACGCGTAGCTAGAGGCGCGTAGTATCTAGAGACGCGTAGTATCTAGAGGCGTGTAGCTAGAGACGCGTAGTATCTAGAGACGCATAGTAACTAGAGACGCGTAGTATCTAGAGGCGTGTAGCTAGAGACGCGTAGCTAGAGGCGCGTAGTATCTAGAGACGCGTAGTAACTAGAGACGCGTAGTATCTAGAGGCGTGTAGCTAGAGACGCGTAGCTAGAGGCGCGTAGTATCTAGAGACGCGTAGTAACTAGAGACGCGTAGTATCTAGAGGCGTGTAGCTAGAGGCGCGTAGTATCTAGAGACGCTTAGTAACTAGAGACGCGTAGTATCTAGAGGCGTGTAGCTAGAGACGCGTAGCTAGAGGCGCGTAGTATCTAGAGACGCGTAGTATCTAGAGGCGTGTAGCTAGAGACGCGTAGCTAGAGGCGCGTAGTATCTAGAGACGCGTAGTATCTAGAGGCGTGTAGCTAGAGACGCGTAGTATCTAGAGACGCATAGTAACTAGAGACGCGTAGTATCTAGAGGCGTGTAGCTAGAGACGCGTAGCTAGAGGCGCGTAGTATCTAGAGACGCGTAGTAACTAGAGACGCGTAGTATCTAGAGGCGTGTAGCTAGAGACGCGTAGCTAGAGGCGCGTAGTATCTAGAGACGCGTAGTAACTAGAGACGCGTAGTATCTAGAGGCGTGTAGCTAGAGACACATAGCTAGAGACGCGTAGCTAGAGGCGCGTAGCTAGAGGCGCGTAGCTAGAGGCGCGTAGCTAGAGACGCATAGCTAGAGGCGCGTAGCTAGAGACGCATAGCTAGAGGCGCGTAGCTAGAGACGCGTAGTAGCTAACGGAATCGTGTCCTGTCTCAGCCAGATTTTAGCTAACATTCGAATAAAATGTCACTTAAAATATTGATAAAAATGATCGTATCAGGTTTTCAGCTGATTTAATGGTGTTAAACTAAGCTTTAACTTCTTACCTTTCGAGCTAAATATGGTTTTCATTTTTTGAGTTAGCTTTGCCTTTACTAGAGCCAGTAAAAGGACGCTAATGCCGGTAAATCAGCCGTGCGCTGCTCTTGGCCTGATCCGGCCTAACTTCTATCGTCGTAGTAAACACACGGCGCTTCTGGTTTTTCGGGGATATTAACTTGTTACAGGGTCACAAAAATGCTGTCAACATATCCAGGATTGTAGTTCTGTGCTTCACAATAAGATATCACGCTTCAACAATTCCAAACTATGCAATAAAAGCTCCGTAGTTTCCATTTGTGTCTATACCACCACCTGCTGGATGTTTTGTTAAACTCTTCTCATGTCAGTCAGTTGAAAAACACCAGCTCTTGCATGAAATCTAACAAGTGCACACGCACACATCTTGTATATAACAATTACTATCAACACAGTGCAGAGTTATATTACAACTAAAAACACAAGTATTCCTGATTGAAAAGCTACATTGTTAAAGCAAAAGACAAATGACTTATGCACATCTTTGAAAAGATGATAAATATTTATTTAAATACAAGAGACAAAAACAAAATACAAAAGAGACAAAAACAAAATACAAAAGAGACAACAACTTAATTAATTAATCAGGACACAAATAACATTCAAAATAATCCTCCTCATCCAGCTCCTCGTCCCAGCCCAGTGTGTGGGCTGGGACAGCACCACGACACCAGTCCCTCGGAGCTCTCGGGAGGGTCGGGTTCCCTGCACCGGCCACACTCCCAAACTGTCTCCATGTCTTCAGGAGTGTGACCTATTCACAGAATTAAAAAACACAACCTTTTAATTAAAGAAAATGATCAGATTTTCATGGGTTGGCATACAAAGAAAGCACAGGACAGAGCGGGATGAGGGACCGGCGATGGAAAGTCCGGAGCTGGTGGCCGAGGTAGCCCCGAGGGACACTGGCCTTCTGCAGCTGGGGCCGGAGCCGCCAGACGGGGTAGAGGAAGTGGCTGCCGGGCCGGTGTTTTCGGTCCGCTGCTGCTCTCTGGCCTTTCTGACCAGAGCTTGAGCCTCCCTCCTCAAAGCTCGGTCCTCCACTTCCTCAATCACATCAGACATCTCCTGGGCGGTCAGTAACCTGGCCGTGGTGACGTTCCTCCTGACCTTACCGGTGTGGCGGTTAGAATTGATTTCGGCCAGGAGGTGGGCCACGTCAAGTGAAATCCGGCCTGATGTCACCAGGGGATGGGTGGTGTAAGGATTGGGA
Organism: Cyclopterus lumpus; assembly: GCF_009769545.1. Taxonomy (NCBI): domain Eukaryota; kingdom Metazoa; phylum Chordata; class Actinopteri; order Perciformes; family Cyclopteridae; genus Cyclopterus; species Cyclopterus lumpus. The sequence goes on from NC_046974.1 coordinate 709,551, forward strand.
TTGGGAGGGGGAGGAGGGGGAGGGGGAGGAGGGGGAGGAGAGGTAGGTGGAGGTTGGTTCTGGGGATAGGGTATAGGGGGTGGGTTCAAAAGATCGGGAAAAGGGTCTGGGGAAAGGGGATGTTGGGAGGGAAGGGCGACATCAGGCCCAGCCCAGGAAGATGCTGATGGGGTTGGCGGAGGAGGTGAGGAGGGCACACACCCGTGACCAGTCAATGGCCATTGGGTCCAGAGGGTAGAGGCCACACCTCCTGAACCCAGCCACCACCACTCTCCGATCCTTCACCGTCTGGTAGGAGTCTCTTAGGACCCTTGAAAACTCCTTCTTAGTTTCTAAGAAGGATCGGCTCACTGCCGACAGATCTCCTGTAACACCAGAGAAATCTGCCTTCAAGGGTCCAAAGAAACTCTCATCCAAAGGCTGAAGGATGTGAGACGAATGAGGTGGCAGGCACAAAAGAATGACCCCCTCCCTCTGTGCCGCCCGGACCAGCTCTGGATCCAGGTGGGACTGATGTCCATCCATTAAGAGCAGCAGCGGGCGCTCCTTCATAGCGAACTTCAAGAAGTGCCCGACAAACCACTTCCTAAACAGCTCACTGTCAATGTACCCTGCTGCAGACTTCCCGTAGAGGGCATCGGGAACCCCTTCCTTGTTATGGGGGCCCCCTGGATATCCCCCCTTGTAGATGATGAAAGGGGGGGCATCCTCCCCAGCCGCGTTGAGGCAGGCCAGGACGGTGATGTGGTCCCTGGTTCCCTGGACCTGCCTGTAACCATGTTTAGTCCCCCGGGGCACGATGACCTTCCTTCTGGAGGAGTCCAGCTGAAACCCCGTCTCGTCACAGTTGTATACTTAACGGGGTTTCTCCCTCAACCCGTGCTCCTCCAGGCTGGTGGTGAGGAGCCTAAAGTACTCCTCTATTGGCCCCCTCTTGGCACAGGATGCCCTCCCACGGTCCTGGGTGCTGCCTGATGGCGCTCATTGTAAATGGCCAGATGGTGGGCCAGGACCTGAGGCTTCGTCAGTGGAAACCCATAACTGACAGAGTACAAGCAGTACTCCGCCAGGGAATCCTCATCTTCAGGGGTGAGGAGTGTCCTCTGACCCAGGACTCCCTTCCACTGACTCGGTCACTCAGGCTGCTGGGCTGCCTGCTTTCACCTCCTGTAGGCCTGCATCATGGCCTCCTGGGACCACTTCCTTGTCTTCCTCTTCCTCTTCCGGATTTGCTGGATGTTTGGCATCTTCAAAAAAACATTTTTTAGGCAATCAGAAATTAAATTCAAAATTAGTTTTAAATGTCTTAATAAGGTTGATTAATTCTATAAATTGCCAGTTCACCATGTATAGACACATGCATATTTACCACATGCATATACATATATATATATATATATATATATATATATATATATATATATATATATATATATATATATTTACCTTAAACTATTGCAGATTTAATAGATTTTTCTATATCCATCTTTTCTTTTCTTGGTCCTCCTGTAAAGGAAAACACTCACACAGACACACGTTGCCTACCTTTCTTTTCTCCTTCTTCCTATCTTTCTTTCTACTCTTTTCTCCTTCTTCCTATCTTTCTTTCTACTCTTTTCTCCTTCTTCCTATCTTTCTCTTCTGTTTCTTTCTACTCTTTTCTCTTCCTTCACTCTATCTTTTCATGCAGTAACACAAGAGAGAAATTTACTCAACAATATTACATGTTATGAACTTTATATATAACCTAGCACTGTATTATATTGGAGGTTTATCTACACAGACAATATTTCTAATCATAAGAGCTGCTGACTTTCAACAAATGTCCATCATCCATGATCAGCTCTTATCCGGGTCGGGTCGCGGTGGCAGCAGGTTCAGCAGGCCGACCCAGGCCTCCCTCTCACCCGGGAATGTACAGACAGTCTCTCAAACACAAACACACACACACCAACATTATTTGCATAATTTAATAGTAAGATCATTGTGCATGAATATACTTGATGTAGCCTGGTTATTATGTCTGCCTTTGTGTTTTCAGAGCTTTAAACCAACAGCTGCCTCCTTTGCTGCGATTATGTGTTTGTTTGGTGCGTTAGCTTAGACTGTGTCACACACTCAGCTTATGAAACGTAAATACCGATAAATTATTATATTATATTATTATTATATACAATAGTCCTTTACCCCGTGAAGTTACTTTGTTGTCTCTGTTGGACTTAAAGTTTCCTGAGCTGGTCTCTGAGCTCCACATCAGAGCTGTGTGGTGGAGACGCTGCAGGCTGCTGGGTGACTGATGCTGTCCGACACTTGTGACTGTGCAACCAGCTACACACACACACACACACACTGACACACACATAAACACACGTACACACACACACACACACACTGACATAGCCCCCCGGGGATTCAGAACTACAAAGGCGTCCCAGCATGCATCTCTCTGTCCGCCTCACATCCCGCTCAGCTGGAAACAAAAAGAGCATCATTGAGTGTGTGCGCACGTGTGTGTGTGTGTGTGTGTGTCGACTCACTGGCCTGGAAACTGAAGCTCCTCATGAGCACCAGAGATAAAACAGTGAGCTCATAGTGTCCTACTTCATGTTCACAGCTGAGATCAGTGATGTCATCAAGAAGCTCCCGCGGGGAGGCTAAAGCTAACAGACGGAAACCAAACTAACGGAAAGAAGCTAACAGACAGAAGCTAACAGACAGAAGTGAATAGACAGAAGTCAACAGACCTGTCTGTCCATCTGAACCTGTCTGTCCATCAGAACCTGTCTGTCACAGAGCTGCCAACTCTCACGGTTTCACCGTGTGAAACACGCATTTGCATGTTTCACACGCACTCACGCCACACAGCCAATTTCTCACGGCAAAAAAAAAATTCTGATTTTGGGCAGAGTGGGAGGTCTGTCCCCGAGACGCGTTCGTTCCTTTTCAAACTCCCCGACGATAGGTGGCGCTAAGGAGCGCATCTGTAACCCTATTCGCTGCATAGACATCCTATTTATCCCAAAGAGTCCCGAAGTTAGCAACAAGTTAACGACTAAGGCGTGTTAACTCTCTTAAACTTAGAGACTAAGGTATGTTAACTCTCTTAAACTTAGAGACTAAGGTATGTTAACTCTCTTAAACTTAGAGACTAAGGTATGTTAACTCTCTTAAACTTAGAGACTAAGGTATGTTAACTCTCTTAAACTTAGAGACTAAGGTATGTTAACTCTCTTAAACTCAGAGACTAAGGTATGTTAACTCTCTTAAACTTAGAGACTAAGGTATGTTAACTCTCTTAAACTTAGAGACTAAGGTATGTTAACTCTCTTAAACTTAGAGACTAAGGTATGTTAACTCTCTTAAACTTAGAAACTAAGGTATGTTAACTCTCTTAAACTTAGAGACTAAGGTATGTTAACTCTTTTAAACTTAGAGACTAAGGTATGTTAACTCTCTTAAACTTAGAGACTAAGGTATGTTAACTCTTTTAAACTTAGAGACTAAGGTATGTTAACTCTCTTAAACTTAGAGATTAAGGTATGTTAACTCTTTTAAACTTAGAGACTAAGGTATGTTAACTCTTAAACTTAGAGACTAAGGTATGTTAACTCTCTTAAACTTAGAGACTACGGTATGTTAACTCTCTTAAACTTAGAGACTAAGGTATGTTAACTCTCTTAAACTTAGAGACTAAGGTGTGTTAACTCTCTTAAACTTAGAGACTAAGGTGTGTTAACTCTCTTAAACTTAGAGACTAAGGTGTGTTAACTCTCTTAAACTTAGAGACTAAGGTATGTTAACTCTCTTAAACTCAGAGACTAAGGTATGTTAACTCTCTTAAACTTAGAGACTAAGGTGTGTTAACTCTCTTAAACTTAGAGACTAAGGTGTGTTAACTCTCTTAAACTTAGAGACTAAGGTATGTTAACTCTCTTAAACTTAGAGACTAAGGTATGTTAACTCTCTTAAACTCAGAGACTAAGGTATGTTAACTCTCTTAAACTTAGAGACTAAGGTATGTTAACTCTCTTAAACTTAGAGACTACGGTATGTTAACTCTCTTAAACTTAGAGACTAAGGTATGTTAACTCTTAAACTTAGAGACTAAGGTATGTTAACTCTCTTAAACTTAGAGACTAAGGTATGTTAACTCTCTTAAACTTAGAGACTAAGGTATGTTAACTCTCTTAAACTTAGAGACTAAGGTATGTTAACTCTTTTAAACTTAGAGACTAAGGTATGTTAACTCTCTTAAACTTAGAGACTAAGGTATGTTAACTCTCTTAAACTTAGAGACTAAGGTATGTTAACTCTCTTAAACTTAGAGACTAAGGTATGTTAACTCTCTTAAACTTAGAGACTAAGGTATGTTAACTCTCTTAAACTTAGAGACTAAGGTATGTTAACTCTCTTAAACTTAGAGACTAAGGTATGTTAACTCTCTTAAACTCAGAGACTAAGGTATGTTAACTCTCTTAAACTTAGAGACTACGGTATGTTAACTCTCTTAAACTTAGAGACTAAGGTATGTTAACTCTTAAACTTAGAGACTAAGGTATGTTAACTCTCTTAAACTTAGAGACTAAGGTATGTTAACTCTCTTAAACTTAGAGACTAAGGTATGTTAACTCTCTTAAACTTAGAGACTAAGGTATGTTAACTCTCTTAAACTTAGAGACTACGGTATGTTGCAATAGAATTAGACATGTTTTTGCAAATGAGAGTAGCTATTAAAAAACATTTTAATTCGTTAAGGTAACAAAGATGTCTCGTAAAAGACCTTTGCCAGGCCGAGGACAAAAGCAACATTTATTATATTATTTAAAGAACCAGGTGTGGCTTGACTACATCTGTTGCTTTTATTGATGCATGCATATAGTGTGTCATACATGATGCAAACTATGCATGTTGTATCTGAAGTTTGTTACAGTATACTTACAGTATTAATGAAAACAAAATGTGGAATGTTTTTCCATTTTGTTCTTGGTTCATTTCCAATAGGTGACCGGAGCCAAGCTGGTCCTGGTGTTGCCCCATTCAAATGCAGATGCTGAAAGGGTGTTTTCAGTTGTGGGACTAAATAGTACAAAGACCAGAAATAGCCTGTGTCCTCCATCATGGCCATAAAGATGGCCGACCTGGAGCCCCCTCAGCGGTCATCAAGGCCTCCGAGAAGGCCACAGGCCAGTACAACCTTGCCCACAAATCGTCAAAAATTCTGATCTCTGATACCTCATTTGTTGTTTTATTTATGTGTTGAACCATTGTTTTGGTTAAAAAGGCTACTGTTTAAGCACTTTATTTGTTGCACTCTTTTGTTTCATAATGAAAAATATTTCTCCCTAACTAATCTTGTGTCATTTTTTGCTCTTAAGAATACAATTATTAACAATATAGGTTAGGTTTCAGTTAATAATTAGTTGAATACCATTGTAATCAACATGTCAATCAACCTACCTTGGTCAAATCTTAAACACAGGTCTATTAATTAGGCTATATTGTGGTACATAGACAGTCATTGAGGCACAACAATAGTTTTCTGGTTAAATGTTCAGCTCAAGTCTAGAAGGCCCTGCAAGTCATGAGCAGATGGACATGAATCAGAATAAGTTCAGGTGTTGCACATCTTTAGCATACCACCCAAAAATCCACTAGAATGCATGAAATAACATTTAATAACATCTACTTAAAGCAACATTTCCTGGAGGCGGACCACCATGTCTTTGCTTCACAGAATGTAACCAATGTGGTCCATCTCCAGCCGCCCCATTCAACGACTATGGGCCCCACAAACCACCAGAATGCAGCGCACAACATGGACACAACATGGGCACAACATGGACACAACATGGGCACAACATGGGCACAACATGGACACAACATGGACACAACATGGGCACAACATGGACACAACATGGGCACAACATGGACACAACATGGACACAACATGGACACAACATGGGCACAACATGGGCACAACATGGGCACAACATGGACACAACATGGGCACAACATGGACACAACATGGACACAACATGGACACAACATGGACACAGCATGGGCACAACATGGGCACAACATGGACACAACATGGGCACAACATGGACACAACATGGGCACAACATGGACACAACATGGGCACAACGTGGACACAACATGGGCACAACGTGGGCACAACATGGACACAACATGGGCACAACATGGACACAACATGGGCACAACGTGGACACAACATGGGCACAACATGGGCACAACATGGACACAACATGGGCACAACATGGGCACAACATGGACACAACATGGGCACAACATGGGCACAACATGGACACAACATGGGCACAACGTGGACACAACATGGGCACAACATGGACACAACATGGGCACAACATGGGCACAACATGGACACAACATGGGCACAACATGGGCACAACATGGACACAACATGGGCACAACATGGGCACAACATGGACACAACATGGGCACAACATGGACACAACATGGGCACAACATGGACACAACATGGGCACAACATGGACACAACATGGGCACAACATGGGCACAACATGGGCACAACATGGACACAACATGGGCACAACATGGGCACAACATGGGCACAACATGGACACAACATGGGCACAACATGGGCACAACATGGACACAACATGGGCACAACATGGACACAACATGGGCACAACATGGGCACAACGCCAAATGAATTCCAATTTCCTGATATTTGAGTCACCAACGTGTTCGGCTGCGTGTGCGGCAACATGTTGGTCACCCCGACAAAATCTCACTCCAAGGTTTTTTGAAAAGTTGGCAGCTCTGCTGTCAACGGACAGAAGCCAACAGACAGAAGCTAACGGACAGAAGCTAACGGACAGAAGCTAACGGACAGAAGCTAACGGACAGAAGCTAACGGACAGAAGCCAACGGACAGAAGCCAACGGACAGAAGCCAACGGACAGAAGCTAACGGACAGAAGCTAACGGACAGAAGCTAACGGACAGAAGCTAACGGACAGAAGCCAACGGAAAGAAGCTAACGGACAGAAGCTAACGGACAGAAGCCAACGAACAGAAGCCAACGGACAGAAGCTAACGGACAGAAGCTTACGGACAGAAGCTAACAGACAGAAGCTAAGCTAACAAACATAGGCTAACAGACAGAAGTAAATAGACAAAAGCTAACACAGAGAAGCTAACAGACAGAAGCAAATAGACATACGCTAACACAGAGAAGCTAACAGTCCAATAACTCTAATGGGAGAAGTCAACATAGACTATGAACTATTATTTCTCTCCATACTCACCAAAGTAAATATTGGACACATTTTTCACAAACATATTTTCTGAACAATTAAAGTATTTTTTTAGACAAATCAAAAATCTCAATTTGTTCTCAACTGAACACACTTTATCACCGGTCCTGTTCGTGACCTTCACGGACAGGATATCTAGGCGCAGCCAGGGGGCGGAGAGGATCCGGTTCGGGAGTCTCGGGATCGCCTCTCTGCTGTTTGCGGATGATGTGGTCCTGTTTGCCTCCTCGGACCGTGACCTCCAGCATTCACTGGGGCGTTTTGCAGCCGAGTGCGAAGCGGCAGGGATGAGAGTTAGCACCTCCAAATCTGAGGCCATGGTGCTCTGCCGGAAACCGGCGGATTGCTCCCTCCAGGTGGGGGCAAACTGCCTACCCCAAGCGAAGGAGTTCAAGTATCTCGGGGTCTTGTTCACGAGTGAGGGTAAGGTGGAGCGGGAGGTCGACAGGCGGATCGGTGCGGCTGCAGCAGTGAAACAGGCGCTGTACCGGTCCGTCTTGGTGAAGAGGGAGCTGAGCCGGAAGGCAAAGCTCTCCATTTACTGGTCGGTCTACGTTCCAACCCTCACCTATGGTCACGAACTCTGGGTCGTGACCGAAAGAACGAGATCTCGGATACAAGCGTCCGAAATGAGCTTCCTCCGTAGGGTGGCCGGGCTCAGCCTTAGAGATAGGGTAAGGAGCTCGGACATCAGGGGGGAGCTCGGAGTCGAGTCGCTGCTCCTTCGTGTCGAAAGGAGTCAGCTGAGGTGGTTCATCTAGTCAGGATGCCTCCTGGACGCCTCCCATTAGAGGTTTTCCGGGCACGTCCAACTGGTAGGAGGCCCCGGGGAAGACCGAGGACACGCTGGAGGGATTATATCTCCCGGCTGGCCTTGGAACGCCTCGGGATCCCCCAGAATGAGCTGGAAAGTGTTGCTGGTGAGAGGGAAGCCTGGGTCGGCCTGCTGAACCTGCTGCCACCGCGACCCGACCCGGATAAGAGGTCATAATGGATGGATGAACACACTCTCTGCTAACTGCTGTTCAGAACAGCGTAGCTAATCATTTAAATAATGCTAAATATGTCTATTAGCTGTTTAATAGCTTATGTTAGCGAAAGGAGATATTTATATATTATCCAAATATAACCCAAAAGAGTTGTGGAGGGGGGAGGGGCCACTTAGGAGACAGAAAGTGCCAAACATTTTCAAAGAGTTGGTGTGTGTGTGTGTGTGTGTGTGTGTGTGTGTGTGTGCACGCGTCATCTTGGGGTTAAGGTCACATGACCTCCACCATTATTACAAAAGTCTTCACAAGCCCCGCCTCCTCAGTGTGTAGCCATGTGTGTGTGTGTGTGTGTTAATTATCAGGTGTGTGTCTGTTGAGCAGAAGAGGGGTTGGGGGGACGTGGGTAAGAAATGCCTGTTTCCATGGCAACCACAATAGGGATGTGGGTCTGCATCCCTGTTCCCGTGACAACAAGGCATGCTAGGTGATTATTGTGATTATAAAAAAAGAAGGAACCAAACCGTCCCTCTGGACACCGTCTGCTCAAGGGCACATCAGCATGGACGACCCTGTCTGTCCATCAGAACCTGTCTGTCCATCAGAACCTGTTTATCCATCAGAACCTGTCTGTCCACCAGAACCTGTCTGTCAACCTGAACCAGAACCTGTCTGTCCATCAGAACCTGTCTGTCCACCAGAACCTGTCTGTCAACCTGAACCAGAACCTGTCTGTCCATCAGAACCTGTCTGTCCATCAGAACCTGTCCGTCCACCAGAACCTGTCTGTCCATCAGAACCTGTCTGTCCATCTGAACTTGTCTGGCCATCAGAACCTGTCTGGCCACCAGAACCTGAACCTGTCTGTCCATCTGAACCTGTTTGTCCATCAGAACCTGTCTGTCCACCAGAACCTGTCTGTCAACCTGAACCAGAACCTGTCTGTCCACCAGAACCTGTCTGTCAACCTGAACCAGAACCTGTCTGTCCACCAGAACCTGTCTGTCAACCTGAACCAGAACCTGTCTGTCCATCAGAACCTGTCTGTCAACCTGAACCAGAACCTGTCTGTCAACCTGAACCAGAACCTGTCTGTCCACCAGAACCTGTCTGTTAACCTGAACCAGAACCTGTCTGTCCATCAGAACCTGTCTGTCAACCTGAACCTGAACTGAATTAAATAAATAATTAAATAATTAAATAATTAAATAATTAAATAATTAAATAATTAAATAATTGCAGCTGGTGTTGAAGTTGTTTTGCTGATTTCAACATGAAGTTGACTTTCGGACATTTGATCATTTTAATTTTAATTTAGATATTACTTTATTTATGTTTGTATATATTTATTGTAGTTTTAGATTACATATTACTTTATTTATGTTTGTATATATTTATTTATTGTAGTTTTAGATTACATATTACTTTATTTATCCTAAGCAGCAAACATGTTGACAAATACACAATAAAATAAAATAGCAGGTCATATTACATTTAAGACTTAAATAATAATGGAAATGAAAATGTAAAATGAAAATATAAATGAAAGTGTAAACACTCTCTCTAAAGGATAAAGTGAAGCAGTTTATTAATGTTTATTAATGTTTATTAATGTTCATTTGAGGAGATTTATTGTACAGTCTTGGGCAGGAATGTTCTCCAGGAGTGTGGTGGTGGAGCAGGTCTGAGGTAGGAGGGGGCCTGATGGAGTGTGGTGGTGGAGCAGGTCTGTGAGGTAGGAGGGGGTCTGATGGAGTGTGGTGGTGGAGCAGGTCTATGAGGTAGGAGGGGGCCTGATGGAGTGTGGTGGTGGAGCAGGTCTGAGGTAGGAGGGGGCCTGATGGAGTGTGGTGGTGGAGCAGGTCTGAGGTAGGAGGGGGCCTGATGGAGTGTGGTGGTGGAGCAGGTCTGAGGTAGGAGGGGGCCTGATGGAGTGTGGTGGTGGAGCAGGTCTGTGAGGTAGGAGGGGGTCTGATGGAGTGTGGTGGTGGAGCAGGTCTATGAGGTAGGAGGGGGCCTGATGGAGTGTGGTGGTGGAGCAGGTCTGAGGTAGGAGGGGGCCTGATGGAGTGTGGTGGTGGAGCAGGTCTGAGGTAGGAGGGGGCCTGATGGAGTGTGGTGGTGGAGCAGGTCTGAGGTAGGAGGGGGCCTGATGGAGTGTGGTGGTGGAGCAGGTCTATGAGGTAGGAGGGGGCCTGATGGAGTGTGGTGGTGGAGCAGGTCTGAGGTAGGAGGGGGCCTGATGGAGTGTGGTGGTGGAGCAGGTCTGAGGTAGGAGGGGGCCTGATGGAGTGTGGTGGTGGAGCAGGTCTATGAGGTAGGAGGGGGCCTGAAGGAGTGTGGTGGTGGAGCAGGTCTGAGGTAGGAGGGGGCCTGATGGAGTGTGGTGGTGGAGCAGGTCTGAGGTAGGAGGGGGCCTGATGGAGTGTGGTGGTGGAGCAGGTCTGAGGTAGGAGGGGGCCTGATGGAGTGTGGTGGTGGAGCAGGTCTATGAGGTAGGAGGGGGACTGATGGAGTGTGGTGGTGGAGCAGGTCTGAGGTAGGAGGGGGCCTGATGGAGTGTGGTGGTGGAGCAGGTCTGAGGTAGGAGGGGGCCTGATGGAGTGTGGTGGTGGAGCAGGTCTGTGAGGTAGGAGGGGGTCTGATGGAGTGTGGTGGTGGAGCAGGTCTGTGAGGTAGGAGGGGGCCTGATGGAGTGTGGTGGTGGAGCAGGTCTGAGGTAGGAGGGGGCCTGATGGAGTGTGGTGGTGGAGCAGGTCTGTGAGGTAGGAGGGGGTCTGATGGAGTGTGGTGGTGGAGCAGGTCTGTGAGGTAGGAGGGGGCCTGATGGAGTGTGGTGGTGGAGCAGGTCTGTGAGGTAGGAGGGGGCCTGATGGAGTGTGGTGGTGGAGCAGGTCTATGAGGTAGGAGGGGGCCTGATGGAGTGTGGTGGTGGAGCAGGTCTGAGGTAGGAGGGGGCCTGATGGAGTGTGGTGGTGGAGCAGGTCTGAGGTAGGAGGGGGCCTGATGGAGTGTGGTGGTGGAGCAGGTCTGAGGTAGGAGGGGGCCTGATGGAGTGTGGTGGTGGAGCAGGTCTATGAGGTAGGAGGGGGCCTGATGGAGTGTGGTGGTGGAGCAGGTCTGAGGTAGGAGGGGGCCTGATGGAGTGTGGTGGTGGAGCAGGTCTGAGGTAGGAGGGGGCCTGATGGAGTGTGGTGGTGGAGCAGGTCTATGAGGTAGGAGGGGGCCTGAAGGAGTGTGGTGGTGGAGCAGGTCTGAGGTAGGAGGGGGCCTGATGGAGTGTGGTGGTGGAGCAGGTCTGAGGTAGGAGGGGGCCTGATGGAGTGTGGTGGTGGAGCAGGTCTGAGGTAGGAGGGGGCCTGATGGAGTGTGGTGGTGGAGCAGGTCTATGAGGTAGGAGGGGGCCTGATGGAGTGTGGTGGTGGAGCAGGTCTGAGGTAGGAGGGGGCCTGATGGAGTGTGGTGGTGGAGCAGGTCTGAGGTAGGAGGGGGCCTGTTGGAGTGTGGTGGTGGAGCAGGTCTGAGGTAGGAGGGGGCCTGATGGAGTGTGGTGGTGGAGCAGGTCTGTGAGGTAGGAGGGGGCCTGATGGAGTGTGGTGGTGGAGCAGGTCTGTGAGGTAGGAGGGGGCCTGATGGAGTGTGGTGGTGGAGCAGGTCTATGAGGTAGGAGGGGGCCTGAAGGAGTGTGGTGGTGGAGCAGGTCTGAGGTAGGAGGGGGCCTGATGGAGTGTGGTGGTGGAGCAGGTCTATGAGGTAGGAGGGGGCCTGATGGAGTGTGGTGGTGGAGCAGGTCTGAGGTAGGAGGGGGCCTGATGGAGTGTGGTGGTGGAGCAGGTCTGAGGTAGGAGGGGGCCTGATGGAGTGTGGTGGTGGAGCAGGTCTGAGGTAGGAGGGGGCCTGATGGAGTGTGGTGGTGGAGCAGGTCTGTGAGGTAGGAGGGGGCCTGATGGAGTGTGGTGGTGGAGCAGGTCTGTGAGGTAGGAGGGGGCCTGATGGAGTGTGGTGGTGGAGCAGGTCTATGAGGTAGGAGGGGGCCTGATGGAGTGTGGTGGTGGAGCAGGTCTATGAGGTAGGAGGGGGCCTGATGGAGTGTGGTGGTGGAGCAGGTCTATGAGGTAGGAGGGGGTCTGATGGAGTGTGGTGGTGGAGCAGGTCTATGAGGTAGGAGGGGGCCTGATGGAGTGTGGTGGTGGAGCAGGTCTGTGAGGTAGGAGGGGGTCTGATGGAGTGTGGTGGTGGAGCAGGTCTGAGGTAGGAGGGGGCCTGATGGAGTGTGGTGGTGGAGCAGGTCTGAGGTAGGAGGGGGCCTGATGGAGTGTGGTGGTGGAGCAGGTCTGAGGTAGGAGGGGGTCTGATGGAGTGTGGTGGTGGAGCAGGTCTATGAGGTAGGAGGGGGCCTGAAGGAGTGTGGTGGTGGAGCAGGTCTGAGGTAGGAGGGGGCCTGATGGAGTGTGGTGGTGGAGCAGGTCTGAGGTAGGAGGGGGCCTGATGGAGTGTGGTGGTGGAGCAGGTCTATGAGGTAGGAGGGGGCCTGATGGAGTGTGGTGGTGGAGCAGGTCTGAGGTAGGAGGGGGCCTGATGGAGTGTGGTGGTGGAGCAGGTCTGAGGTAGGAGGGGGCCTGATGGAGTGTGGTGGTGGAGCAGGTCTGAGGTAGGAGGGGGCCTGATGGAGTGTGGTGGTGGAGCAGGTCTGAGGTAGGAGGGGGCCTGATGGAGTGTGGTGGTGGAGCAGGTCTGTGAGGTAGGAGGGGGCCTGATGGAGTGTGGTGGTGGAGCAGGTCTGTGAGGTAGGAGGGGGCCTGATGGAGTGTGGTGGTGGAGCAGGTCTATGAGGTAGGAGGGGGCCTGATGGAGTGTGGTGGTGGAGCAGGTCTATGAGGTAGGAGGGGGCCTGATGGAGTGTGGTGGTGGAGCAGGTCTATGAGGTAGGAGGGGGTCTGATGGAGTGTGGTGGTGGAGCAGGTCTATGAGGTAGGAGGGGGCCTGATGGAGTGTGGTGGTGGAGCAGGTCTGTGAGGTAGGAGGGGGTCTGATGGAGTGTGGTGGTGGAGCAGGTCTGAGGTAGGAGGGGGCCTGATGGAGTGTGGTGGTGGAGCAGGTCTATGAGGTAGGAGGGGGCCTGATGGAGTGTGGTGGTGGAGCAGGTCTGAGGTAGGAGGGGGCCTGATGGAGTGTGGTGGTGGAGCAGGTCTGTGAGGTAGGAGGGAGCCTGATGGAGTGTGGTGGTGGAGCAGGTCTGTGAGGTAGGAGGGGGTCTGATGGAGTGTGGTGGTGGAGCAGGTCTGAGGTAGGAGGGGGTCTGATGGAGTGTGGTGGTGGAGCAGGTCTATGAGGTAGGAGGGGGCCTGATGGAGTGTGGTGGTGGAGCAGGTCTGTGAGGTAGGAGGGAGCCTGATGGAGTGTGGTGGTGGAGCAGGTCTGTGAGGTAGGAGGGGGCCTGATGGAGTGTGGTGGTGGAGCAGGTCTGAGGTAGGAGGGGGCCTGATGGAGTGTGGTGGTGGAGCAGGTCTGAGGTAGGAGGGGGTCTGATGGAGTGTGGTGGTGGAGCAGGTCTGAGGTAGGAGGGGGCCTGATGGAGTGTGGTGGTGGAGCAGGTCTGAGGTAGGAGGGGGTCTGGTGGAGTGTGGTGGTGGAGCAGGTCTGAGGTAGGAGGGGGCCTGATGGAGTGTGGTGGTGGAGCAGGTCTGAGGTAGGAGGGGGCCTGATGGAGTGTGGTGGTGGAGCAGGTCTGAGGTAGGAGGGGGTCTGATGGAGTGTGGTGGTGGAGCAGGTCTGAGGTAGGAGGGGGCCTGATGGAGTGTGGTGGTGGAGCAGGTCTGAGGTAGGAGGGGGTCTGGTGGAGTGTGGTGGTGGAGCAGGTCTGAGGTAGGAGGGGGCCTGATGGAGTGTGGTGGTGGAGCAGGTCTGAGGTAGGAGGGGGCCTGATGGAGTGTGGTGGTGGAGCAGGTCTGAGGTAGGAGGGGGTCTGGTGGAGTGTGGTGGTGGAGCACATAGGACCAGGCACCGGACGTGGGGGGACAGACCTTCTCCATATCTGCCCCCTCCCTCTGGAACTCTCTCCCCAAACCCATCAGACTGATCTTTCCTTTTTCAAATCACAAATCAAAACTCACCTGTTCAGAACTGCTTTTAAAGTGTGATTGTTTGCTCCATGTTCTTATTATTTTATTTATTAGGGTCCGAGCAACTGACAAAGTCCCTATTTGTTTTACCTGTATTTTAGTTATTCTTATTTATTTATTTTTTAGCTTTTAGGATGTTATAATTATGTGTTATAATTAAAGTGTCTTTGAGTATCACGAAAAGCGCTTTATAAATTAAATGCATTATTATTATTATTATTATTATTATTATAATATAATATTAAATAAGGTAATAATATTAAATAAGGTTATACTATTAAATAAGGTTAGAACAAAATAAGGATGTAATATAAAATAAGGTAATAATATTAAATAAGGTAATAATATTAAATAAGGATGTAATATTAAATAAGGTAATAATATTAAATAAGGTTATAATATTAAATAAGGATGTAATATTAAATAAGGTAATAATATTAAATAAGGTTATAATATTAAATAAGGATGTAATATTAAATAAGGTAATAATATTAAATAAGGTTATAATATTAAATAAGGATGTAATATTAAATAAGGTAATAATATTAAATAAGGTTACAATATTAAATAAGGATGTAATATTAAATAAGGTAATAATATTAAATAAGGTTACAATATTAAATAAGGATGTAATATTAAATAAGGTAATAATATTAAATAAGGTTATAATATTAAATAAGGATGTAATATTAAATAAGGTAATAATATTAAATAAGGTTATAATATTAAATAAGGTAATAATATTAAATAAGGATGTAATATTAAATAAGGTAATAATATTAAATAAGGATGTAATATTAAATAAGGTAATAATATTAAATAAGGTTATAATATTAAATAAGGTTATAATATTAAATAAGGATGTAATATTAAATAAGGTAATAATATTAAATAAGGTAATAATATTAAATAAGGATGTAATATTAAATAAGGTAATAATATTAAATAAGGTTATAATATTAAATAAGGATGTAATATTAAATAAGGTAATAATATTAAATAAGGTAATAATATTAAATAAGGATGTAATATTAAATAAGGTAATAATATTAAATAAGGTTATAATATTAAATAAGGATGTAATATTAAATAAGGTAATAATATTAAATAAGGTTATAATATTAAATAAGGATGTAATATTAAATAAGGTAATAATATTAAATAAGGTAATAATATTAAATAAGGTAATAATATTAAATAAGGTAATAATATTAAATAAGGTAATAATATTAAATAAGGTAATAATTGTATTCGGATAAAAACTGAAATAATGTATTAAATATTAATATTGAATTTCAATGTGACATTCACGGAGACGCGAAGAACGCGCCCCACGAGCACGTGCCACTTTATTAATTCAACCGACAACCAGTGAGAAGCTCGTGCACACGCTCCGGCGGCCACGCGCGCATCCTCTCCTCCAAGCTGAGAGCGCACGGGAGCGAGCGTCAGGTTCCAAGGACGGACCGCGGGCTCGCGAGCTTCAGGTCGTCGGTTAGTCCGCGCGCATCACCGGAGACAACGAGCCCGAAACCCGAAGTGACGAACACGAACTGATAATCACGGTATCGATCCTGGAGGAAGCGGCGCGTGCATCAACAGGACCGGGCGCGAGACCGAATCAACAATGTCACGCGCTCCGTGGGGTAAACTGTGACTGAGGAACATTTCATCACCGTCATCTCATCACCCACCGACTCAGAGAACCGGAGCGGCACATGTGACGGGGGAGGGCCGGCACCGGAGCACCGGAGCACCGGAGCACCGGAGCACCGGAGCACCGGAGCACCGGAGCACCGGAGCACCGGAGCACCGGGAGGAGACCCCGGGATATAAATCACAGACGGTGAAATCAACAGGAGACCGACGGAGCGACGCAGCTCAGCAGCGTTCACGGAGAAACAGTGAGTTTATTAGTTATTCATGATCATCATATTGATCATTATTACATGTATCATTATTATATTCATCAATACATGCTTCAATATTATCATTATTATCAATATAAATGCATCAATATTACTTTTATCAGTATTAATTCATCATTATTATATTCATCAATATTCATTGATCATTATTAATGTTTGACTATTAATTGGTCATTATTCATTTAGGACATTTCATATTCAGCCGTAT
The DNA here is from genome assembly GCF_009769545.1 of Cyclopterus lumpus. Taxonomy (NCBI): domain Eukaryota; kingdom Metazoa; phylum Chordata; class Actinopteri; order Perciformes; family Cyclopteridae; genus Cyclopterus; species Cyclopterus lumpus. Next base: position 726,116 of record NC_046974.1, read on the forward strand.
CATGCACCTCTCTTTAAAATACCCAAAAGAAAAAAATTAAAATAAAAGAGTGTCCAGTTTATGTTCATAATATTATTAATATTATTAATAAGAATAATATAACATAATGCACCCTGTGGACTCACCACCCACAGGGACAAGCATTGGGGTCGGGTGCTATGTAGACCCGGCGGTGGCCTAAGCGAGCCACGTCCCTAGAGCTCGGAGCTGGTGCAGGAGGTGGGGCAGGAGGTGGGGCAGGAGGTGGTGCAGGAGGTGATGCAGGAGGTGGAGCAGGAGGTGGTGCAGGAGGTGGAGCAGGAGGTGGGGCAGGAGGTGTTGCAGGAGGTGGTGCAGGAGGTGATGCAGGAGGTGGAGCAGGTGCAGGAGGTGGTGAAGGAGGTGTTGCAGGAGGTGGTGCAGGAGGTGGGGCAGGAGGTGGTGCAGGAGGTGATGCAGGAGGTGGAGCAGGAGGTGGTGCAGGAGGTGGTGCAGGAGGTGGGGCAGGAGGTGTTGCAGGAGGTGGTGCAGGAGGTGATGCAGGAGGTGGAGCAGGTGCAGGAGGTGGTGAAGGAGGTGTTGCAGGAGGTGGTGAAGGAGGTGTTGCAGGAGGTGGAGCAGGAGGTGGTGCAGGAGGTGGTGAAGGAGGTGTTGCAGGAGGTGGAGCAGGAGGTGTTGCAGGAGGTGGTGCAGGAGGTGGTGCAGTAGGTGTTGCAGGAGGTGGAGCAGGAGCTGGTGCAGGAGGTGGTAAAGGAGGTGTTGCAGGAGGTGGTGCAGGAGGTGATGCAGGAGGTGGAGCAGGTGCAGGAGGTGGTGAAGGAGGTGTTGCAGGAGGTGGAGCAGGAGGTGGTGCAGGAGGTGGTGCAGGAGGTGATGCAGGAGGTGGAGCAGGTGCAGGAGGTGGTGAAGGAGGTGTTGCAGGAGGTGGAGCAGGAGGTGTTGCAGGAGGTGTTGCAGGAGGTGGTGCAGGAGGTGATGCAGGAGGTGGAGCAGGTGCAGGAGGTGGTGAAGGAGGTGTTGCAGGAGGTGGTGCAGGAGGTGATGCAGGAGGTGGAGCAGGTGCAGGAGGTGGTGAAGGAGGTGTTGCAGGAGGTGGAGCAGGAGGTGGAGCAGGAGGTGGTGCAGGAGGTGGTGCAGGAGGTGTTGCAGGAGGTGGAGCAGGAGGTGGTGCATGAGGTGGTGAAGGAGGTGTTGCAGGAGCTCGTGAAGGAGGTGGTGAAGGAGGTGGAGCAGGAGGTGTTGCCGGAGCTGGTGCAGGAGGTGTTGCAGGAGGTGGAGCTGGAGGTGTTGCAGGAGGTGGAGCAGGAGGTGGAGCTGGAGGTGTTGCAGGAGGTGGAGCGGTACCAGCTAAGGGTGGGAGTGGGGATACTCACAAGTCCCCGGCTGAGCGCCGCTGTGAACCAGAGGTTCGCCTCCTGCTTACGGGTTGTGGGAGTAAGGCTCTGACCGTTGTTTGTGCTTATGCACCAAAACAGTGATTGGGAGGAAGGGCTTGTCCGATCTGAACCCAAGCAGTGTCTCGCTATTCCCCTTCTTTGCTAGCCACGGTTTGTCCTTAATGAACACCATGTTCGAACATAAGGTGGCTCATAAGTGTACCTGGTACCAGAACACCTCAGGCCGGAGATCAATGATGGACTTTGTAATCGTATCATCTGATCTGCGGCCGTATGTCTTGGACACTCGGGTGAAGAGAGGAGCAGAGCTGTCAACTGATCACCACCTGGTGGTGAGTTGGATCAGATGGCGGGGGACTCGGCTAGAAAGACCTGGCAAGCCCAAACGTGTAGTGAGGGTGAACTGGGAACGTCTGGAGGAGGATCCTGTCCAGGAGGTGCTAAAACTCGAGCATGACAGGAGTTTGGAGAGGCCATAAAGAAGGACTTTCGGTTGGCCTCAAATTCTGGGGGGGGGGGACTGCTGACCCAGACGGGGGACATTGTTGGGCACTTTGAGGAACACCTAAACCCAGCCAAAAGGCCGCTAAGGTTGTCAAAAATCTCCTTTTTGGTAAGGTGCCGGGGGCCGGCGGGGAAGGGGCGTTGAGATCCGCCCTGAGATGCTGATAGCACTGGACATTGTTGGGCTGTCTTGGCTGACACGCCTTTTTAATGTTGTATGGGGGTGGGGAACAGTGCCCATGGACTGGCAGACAGGGGTGGTGGTTCCATTTTCAAAAAGGGCGACCAGAGAGTGTGCTCGAACTATCGGGTATCACACTACTCAGCCTCCAGAGGAAAGCTAATGCCAGAGTGCTGGAAAGGAGGCGCCGACTGTTTGTCGAACTTCAGATTCAAGACGAGCAGTATGGATTCGGTCCCGGTCGTGGAACCGTGGACCAGCCCTTGAAATACTACTGGACGGGTCCTGGGAGTTTGCCCAACCAGTCTACCAGTCTACATGCGATTTGTGGACTTGGAGAAGGCTTTCGACCGGGTACCTCTGGGGGTTTTATGGGGGGTGCTGCGGGAGTACGGGGTGCCATGAGTTTCCTCTGTTCTTCTCTAGGGGGGCCTTGGAGATGAGTTTCCTCTGTAGGGGGGTCAACCTTAGAAATAGGATAAGGAGATGAGTTTCCTCTGTGGGGGACAGGATCAGCCTTAGAGATAGGGTAAGGAGATGAGTTTCCTCCTTAGGGCTCAGTCTTAGAGATAGGGTAAGGAGATGAGTTTCCTCCTTAGGGCTCAGTCTTAGAGATAGGGTAAGGAGATGAGTTTCCTCCTTAGGACTCAGTCTTAGAGATAGGGTAAGGAGATGAGTTTCCTCCTTAGGACTCAGTCTTAGAGATAGGGTAAGGAGATGAGTTTCCTCCTTAGGGCTCAGTCTTAGAGATAGGGTAAGGAGATGAGTTTCCTCCTTAGGACTCAGTCTTAGAGATAGGGTAAGGAGATGAGTTTCCTCCTTAGGACTCAGTCTTAGAGATAGGGTAAGGAGATGAGTTTCCTCCTTAGGGCTCAGTCTTAGAGATAGGGTAAGGAGATGAGTTTCCTCTGTAGGGCTCAGCCTTAGAGATAGGGTAAGGAGATGAGTTTCCTCTGTAGGGGGACCGGCTCAGCCTTAGAGATAGGGTAAGGAGCTCGGATATCAGGGGGGAGCTCGGAGTCGAGTCGCTGCTCCTTCGTGTCCAAAGGAGTCAGCTGAGGTGGTTCATCTAGTCAGGATGCCTCCTGGACGCCTCCCATTAGAGGTTTTCCGGGCACGTCCAACTGGTAGGAGGCCCCGGGGAAGACCGAGGACACGCTGGAGGGATTATATCTCCCAGCTGGCCTGGGAACCCAGGATGAGCTGGAACATGTTGCGGGTGAGAGGGAAGTCCAGGTCAGCCTGCTGGACCTGCTGCAACAATGACCGACCCTGAAAATGAATGGATGAAATTCATAATGTTCATAATATTCATTATGTTCATAACGTTCATAACGTTCATAATTCATAATTTATAATTCATAATGTGCATAATGTTTATAATTCATAATATTCATTTGTCCTCTTTGAACCTTCTTCTGCTCTTTGTGGATTAAAACTCAGATTATATATTCTGTTATATAATCATCTGTCAAAGAAGATTAAATAGATGAAAATATAAATAGATTTGAAGCCTCCAGTTCTGCATTGTGGCTGTCGCCATATTGTCTTTTGCAACCAGTGAACAGGAAGTGACCATATGTTGACTGAGGAGGAGTGACCTAGAGACGCTGTGTATCTGGTAGAGACCTGTCAATCACCTGGTAGCCCCGCCCTAAAGCATCCCCTGCTTTATGGTCTGTCTGACTCTAAATGAACATAATTTACTAAATGAACATCATTCTGTATTGAAGAAGACTTGAAACTAGAGATTGAGACCAAAAACTAATGTTTACAATGTTTACTGAGGGAATACATCAAGAGAAGTAGTCATTTATATAGACTTCTATACAACCAGAGGAGTCGCCCCCTGGTGGTCAGGAGAGAGAATGCAGCTTTAACACATGAAGCATAGACTTCTATACAACCAGAGGAGTCGCCCCCTGGTGGTCAGGAGAGAGAATGCAGCTTTAACACATGAAGCATAGACTTCTATACAACCAGAGGAGTCGCCCCCTGGTGGTCAGGAGAGAGAATGCAGCTTTAACACGCCCCCTGGTGGTCAGGAGAGAGAATGCAGCTTTAACACATGAAGCATAGACTTCTATACAACCAGAGGAGTCGCCCCCTGGTGGTCAGGAGAGAGAATGCAGCTTTAACACACAAAGCATTGTAAACATTAGTTTTTGGTCTCAATGTCTAGTTTCAAGTCTTCTTCAATACAGCGTGATGTTCATTTAGTAAATGATGGTCATTTAGAGTCGGCCATCCAGATATGGTCACTTCCTGTTCTTTGGTTGCAAAGAAACAAGATGGTGACGACCAAAATGCAAAACTGGAGTCTTCAAAACATCCACAAACCAACGAGAGACAATGGGTCTTTGGTCCAAATATAAAAGTTGTTGTTTATTTATTTTGACATCATGGCCATAATGCGGCGTCTCCGTGTCTTCTCATGTGGAGTCATGTGTTCAGCTCAGGAGGCCAGGAGGTCTGTGGTTCCTGTTGCTGTCTCTGTTCTGACCTTCCAATCCTCCTCGTCTTCCTCAGTGGAGTTTCGCGGTGTGCTCCTCCTCGCCGTGCTGCAGTGCTGCTCCGTCGCTCGCGGTGGCTGCGAGCCCCGGCTGGTGAACATTGGCGCCGTGCTGAGTCAGAAACGTTACGAGCAGGTGTTCAAGGAGGCGGTGAGCCAGGCCAACGCCCTGTACGGGAAGGACAAGTTCAAGCTCAACGCCATCTCCGTCACGCACAAACCCAACGCCATCCAGATGGCCCTGTCCGTCTGCGAGGACCTCATCTCCAACCAGGTGAGCCCTCCTTGTCACATGACCCGTCACGTGACAAGGAGGGCTGTCTTTATGAAACCAGTCAGGATGTCTTCATGAAACCAGTCAGGATGTCTTTATGAAACCAGTCAGGATGTCTTCATGAAACCAGTCAGGATGTCTTTATGAAACCAGTCAGGATGTCTTCATGAAACCAGTCAGGATGTCTTCATGAAACCAGTCAGGATGTCATTATGAAACCAGTCAGGATGTCTTTATGAAACCAGTCAGGATGTCTTTATGAAACCAGTCAGGATGTCTTCATGAAACCAGTCAGGATGTCTTTATGAAACCAGTCAGGATGTCTTTATGAAACCAGTCAGGATGTCTTCATGAAACCAGTCAGGATGTCTTCATGAAACCAGTCAGGATGTCTTCATGAAACCAGTCAGGATGTCTTTATGAAACCAGTCAGGATGTCATTATGAAACCAGTCAGGATGTCTTCATGAAACCAGTCAGGATGTCTTCATGAAACCAGTCAGGATGTCTTTATGAAACCAGTCAGGATGTCTTTATGAAACCAGTCAGGATGTCTTTATGAAACCAGTCAGGATGTCTTCATGAAACCAGTCAGGATGTCTTTATGAAACCAGTCAGGATGTCTTCATGAAACCAGTCAGGATGTCTTTATGAAACCAGTCAGGATGTCATTATGAAACCAGTCAGGATGTCTTCATGAAACCAGTCAGGATGTCTTCATGAAACCAGTCAGGATGTCTTTATGAAACCAGTCAGGATGTCTTTATGAAACCAGTCAGGATGTCATTATGAAACCAGTCAGGATGTCTTCATGAAACCAGTCAGGATGTCTTCATGAAACCAGTCAGGATGTCTTCATGAAACCAGTCAGGATGTCATTATGAAACCAGTCAGGATGTCTTTATGAAACCAGTCAGGATGTCTTTATGAAACCAGTCAGGATGTCTTTATGAAACCAGTCAGGATGTCTTCATGAAACCAGTCAGGATGTCTTTATGAAACCAGTCAGGATGTCTTTATGAAACCAGTCAGGATGTCTTTATGAAACCAGTCAGGATGTCTTCATGAAACCAGTCAGGATGTCTTCATGAAACCAGTCAGGATGTCTTTATGAAACCAGTCAGGATGTCTTTATGAAACCAGTCAGGATGTCTTCATGAAACCAGTCAGGATGTCTTCATGAAACCAGTCAGGATGTCTTCATGAAACCAGTCAGGATGTCTTTATGAAACCAGTCAGGATGTCTTCATGAAACCAGTCAGGATGTCTTTATGAAACCAGTCAGGATGTCTTTATGAAACCAGTCAGGATGTATTTATGAAACCAGTCAGGATGTCTTCATGAAACCAGTCAGGATGTCTTCATGAAACCAGTCAGGATGTCTTCATGAAACCAGTCAGGATGTCTTTATGAAACCAGTCAGGATGTCTTCATGAAACCAGTCAGGATGTCTTTATGAAACCAGTCAGGATGTCTTCATGAAACCAGTCAGGATGTCTTCATGAAACCAGTCAGGATGTCTTTATGAAACCAGTCAGGATGTCTTTATGAAACCAGTCAGGATGTCTTCATGAAACCAGTCAGGATGTCTTTATGAAACCAGTCAGGATGTCTTTATGAAACCAGTCAGGATGTCTTTATGAAACCAGTCAGGATGTCTTCATGAAACCAGTCAGGATGTCTTCATGAAACCAGTCAGGATGTCTTCATGAAACCAGTCAGGATGTCTTCATGAAACCAGTCAGGATGTCTTCATGAAACCAGTCAGGATGTCATTATGAAACCAGTCAGGATGTCTTTATGAAACCAGTCAGGATGTCTTCATGAAACCAGTATTTATGTAGAGAGAGAAATGAACGTCAGATTAACATCCGCTCGCTCCAGAAACTGAGAAATAATAATCCTCCCAGGGTGGAGGGATTATTATTATACACACACACACACACACACACGCACACACACACACACACGTACACACACACGCACACACACACACACGTACACACACACGTACACACACACGTACACACACACGCACACACACACACGTACACACACACGCACACACACGTACACACACACGTACACACACACACGCACACACACACACGTACACACACACGCACACACGCACACACGTACACACACACACGCACACACACACACGTACACACACACACGCACACACACACGCACACACACACACGTACACACACACGTACACACACACGCACACACACACACGTACACACACATGTACACACACACATACACACACACGTACACACACACACGCACACACACACACGTACACACACACGTACACACACGCACACACACACACGTACACACACACGTACACACACGCACACACACACACGTACACACACACGTACACACACACACACACACGTACACACACACGTACACACACACACGCACACACACACACGTACACACACACACGCACACACACACACGTACACACACACACGTACACACACACACAGACACACACACACACACACAGACACACACACACACACACAGACACACACAGACAGGTCGCGTACGTGTGTAATTTTGAAATTATTTCACAGTTTCATTCTGGGATGTCAAATACACAGAAACTGAATACTAATATTACACAGTAAAAAAAGCTAATTTGAAAAATTATCTGTTGATTATTCTCTCCATTAATTGAAATTATAATTATAATGTTTCATTTTTACTGATACATTAACATTATTTACATTCTTACTAATACTTTAACAATATTTACATTCTTAGTAATACTTTAACATTATTTACATTATTACTAATTAACAATATTTACATTATTACTAATACTTTAACAATATTTACATTATTACTAATGAACAATATTTACATTCTTACTAATACTTTAACATTATTTACATTATTACTAATGAACAATATTTACATTATTACTAATACTTTAACATTATTTACATTATTACTAATGAACAATATTTACATTATTACTAATACTTTAACAATTTTTACATTATTACTAATGAACAATATTTACATTCTTACTAATACTTTAACATTATTTACATTATTACTAATTAACAATATTTACATTATTACTAATACTTTAACAATATTTACATTATTACTAATGAACAATATTTACATTCTTACTAATATTTTTAACATTATTTACAGGAACCAGCAATTGATTTTATAGGAAAAATGACTCCAACCATAAAACCTGTTTCTTTATTAATAGATTATTAATCGACTGACTCTTGGTTAAAAATCTAGAACTGTCAGATAAATAATCAAATTCTGATTTGTACTTCAGATAATATAATTAGTTCCTTCAATGTGATGATGTAATTAAGGAGACAGTATAACTGAGACCAGTCTTCCTCTGCAGGTGTACGCGATCCTGGTCAGCCACCCTCCTCAGTCCAACGACCACCTGACTCCGACGCCCGTCTCCTACACCGCCGGGTTCTACCGGATCCCCGTGCTCGGCCTTACCACACGCATGTCCATCTACTCGGACAAGGTAACGGATCTCTAGTTTTACTGTTTTACACGGGGTTAGGGGGTAGACCTGAACCTGTTGTCACCCTTTACGGGTCTTCCAATTGGAGGGGTTCTACATGGAGGTGTTCCTCAGGGCTTAGTCCTGGGTCCTCTCACATTCTCTCTCTATGATCGGGTTCTCCATGAGGCATGGCAAGGTAACATATATCTTGTAAAACCCATTTATTTAGTAAGTGATTGGTGTAACATAGTTTATCATGTGCTTTGCTTTACAGTTAACTAAGTCATTTTAATATCTAATACCTCTAGAATATACAGGATTATAACAGCTTCATAATAATAGAATATACAGGATTATAACAGGTTCATAATAATAGAATATACAGGATTATAACAGGTTCATTATAATAGAATATACAGGATTATAACAGCTTCATAATAATAGAATATACAGGATTATAACAGCTTCATTATAATAGAATATACAGCATTATAACAGGTTAATTATAATATAATATACAACATTATAACAGGTTCATTATAATAGAATATACAGGATTATAACAGCTTCATAATAATAGAATATACAGGATTATAACAGCTTCATTATAATAGAATATACAGGATTATAACAGGTTAATTATAATAGAATATACAGGATTATAACAGCTTCATAATAATAGAATATACAGCATTATAACAGGTTAATTATAATAGAATATACAGGATTATAACAGCTTCATAATAATAGAATATACAGGATTATAACAGCTTCATTATAATATAATATACAGCATTATAACAGGTTAATTATAATAGAATATACAGGATTATAACAGGTTCATTATAATAGAATATACAGCATTATAACAGGTTAATTATAATATAATATACAACATTATAACAGGTTCATTATAATAGAATATACAGGATTATAACAGCTTCATAATAATAGAATATACAGGATTATAACAGCTTCATTATAATAGAATATACAGGATTATAACAGGTTAATTATAATAGAATATACAGGATTATAACAGCTTCATAATAATAGAATATACAGCATTATAACAGGTTAATTATAATAGAATATACAGGATTATAACAGCTTCATAATAATAGAATATACAGGATTATAACAGCTTCATTATAATATAATATACAGCATTATAACAGGTTAATTATAATAGAATATACAGGATTATAACAGCTTCATAATAATAGAATATACAGGATTATAACAGGTTCATTATAATAGAATATACAGGATTATAACAGCTTCATAATAATAGAATATACAGCATTATAACAGGTTAATTATAATAGAATATACAGGATTATAACAGCTTCATAATAATAGAATATACAGGATTATAACAGCTTCATTATAATAGAATATACAGCATTATAACAGGTTAATTATAATATAATATACAACATTATAACAGGTTCATTATAATAGAATATACAGTATTATAACATGTTCATTATAATAGAATATACAACATTATAACAGGTTCATTATAATAGAATATAGAACATTATAACTGTTTCATTATAATAGAATATACAACATTATAACAGGTTCATTATAATATACAACATTATAACAGGTTCATTATAATAGAATATACAACATTATAACAGGTTCATTATAATAGAATATACAACATTATAACATGTTCATTATAATATACAACATTATAATAGGTTCATTATAATAGAATATACAACATTATAACAGGTTCATTATAATAGAATATAGAACATTATAACAGGTTCATTATAATAGAATATACAGTATTATAACAGGTTCATTATAATATAATATACAGTATTATAATAGGTTAATTATAATATAATATACAACATTATAACAGGTTCATTATAATAGAATATACAGTATTATAACATGTTCATTATAATATAATACACAACATTATAACAGGTTCATTATAATAGAATATAGAACATTATAACTGTTTCATTATAATAGAATATACAACATTATAATAGGTTAATTATAATATAATATACAGTATTATAACAGGTTCATTATAATATAATATAGAACATTATAACTGTTTCATTATAATATAATATACAGCATTATAACAGGTTAATTATAATAGAATATACAACATTATAATAGGTTAATTATAATATAATATACAGTATTATAATAGGTTAATTATAATATAATATACAGTATTATAACAGGTTCATTATAATATAATATAGAACATTATAACTGTTTCATTATAATATAATATACAGTATTATAACTAACAGGTTCATGACAACAAAATAAATAAACCTAAAATATTATAATTTATAATTTATTACGACATAATTTATTACGATAAAAATAGATCATTTAGAGTCTAACAGACCATAAAGAAATGCTTTAGGGTGGGGCTAAAAGCTGATTGACAGGACTCTACTTCCCTCCTCCTCAGTCCAGATATGGTCACTTCCTGTTCACTGGTTGCAAAAAACAAGATGGCGACGGACAAATTGCCCACCTGGAGGCTTCAAAACGTCACAGCTCTGATATGAACTTTCTTTCTTTCAATCATTTTCTTTTTAAGTTTTTACAAGTTACCAATTACCTCACATTACTAGACAACAACAAACAACAACAAACAACAACAAATAAATAAAAATGACATAACAACCAACTATACGAACAATCAGACAAGGACAGAAAAACATAGACATAAATCAAACATAAACCATCATCTTCCATATTGAACCTGCCATAACAATTGTATTTATATCATTCTTACCACCATTTTATTTTCAATTCATCCTAGCTAAAAAAAAAAAAGAAAAAAGGGTACAACAGAATTGCAGAACAGGAAACCCCCTCTTATGTCCTTCAAGACCATTAAGTCATAATAAACTAAATATTGCTGACCCATTCCTTCACAGAGGTCCCAAAGCCTCTTCGTATGATTTCGGCATCGTCCTCGACAATAAAATTCATAAAAGGGTTCCAGACGGAAACAAACCTGTTCATGTCTCCCTGAAGAACATGTGTGAGTCTTTCCATGGCAGGAGCTGTAGGACATTGTGAAGCCAGCTAGAGACAGATGGTGTGGTGGTGTCTAGCCAATGCTAAGCTAATGCTGTAGGATGGATAATCCATAGAAGACTGAGGATTCCCCTCTGATGCCGATCTCCTGTCCATCCCACATAGGACAGACCTTCTCCATATCTGCCCCCTCCCTCTGGAACTCTCCCCAAACCCATCAGACTGCACTGATCTTTAATCATTCAAATCACAAATCAAAACCCACCTGTTCAGAACTGCTTTTAATGTGTGACTGTGTGTGTGTGGGCCTAGGATACATAAGAGAGAGTTGAGCTCAATAGGACATTTTTATTATCAACGATATTTTCTTCCCAATTTCAACCCAAAATGTATTAATTTCCGGACAGAGACAAATAAAGTGCACATAATTGCCAACGTGCTGCTTACACCTTAAACATACACCAGAACAGTCTTTGTCATATTTGCTCCTACTATATGGGGTAGTTTATCATTTATGTATAATTTTAAACTGAATTTCTTGGGATTTGTAACTACTACATATTATGTTGGTATTTAACATGATTGTTTTCCATTGGTGATCGGTAATTGTAGTTTTAAGATCCCGTTCCCATGATTGTCTGCTGCTGTGAGTATTAACTTACTTAAGAAGAGCAGTTTATAATAAATATAGCTTGTTTTGTTCCTCTTCAGCTGGCAGACTTGGTGAATCAATGATTCAATCAGCTCTGGTTCATGACCTTCTTGGTATTGGGGGACACACCAATTTGTAAAAATCGGAAAAACTGTGTTTTGGGTCGTCCATACTCATCCTGAAGCTGATTAAAAGACTTTATGGTACCACTTTCATAGAGGTCGTTTATCACCTGGATTCCATGTGTGCAACCAGGGTCAATACAGGAAGGAATAAAATTGGGGTTATTAACAATCGGTGCATAAAAAGAGTATTTTTTATTGATAGAAAACATCTTCTTTACCCTAATCCATGTGCTTAGAATGTTACTCACAATAAAGTTGTCACTGGTGCCTAGTGTTTGTTTAATATTATTTAAGAAAGGTGCACTTGATAATGAGTTACATCCTTGCATTTCAAAGTCTAACCATGTTGATTTGTTCCACCCATTCGGATACATGTTTCAGTTGTATTGACCAGAAATAATATTGAAAATTCGGTACTGCTAGACCCCCATTTACCGGCAGTTGGAGTTTCTCGAATCTCATTTTAGGGCGTTTATTTTTCCAAATAAATTTAGAAATGGTTTTATGCAAATCTATAAAAAAGTTACTTGGGATATCGTTGGGTATCATTTGCAAGGGATACGAAATTCTAGGGAGTATATTCATTTTAATAACAGCTATGCGTCCCAGCCAAGAAATTGGGAGCGGCAGCCATCTAAGTAAATCCAGTTTAATCTGTTTAAGGACAGGAGACAGATTCATCTGCACCAGGTGTTCCAGGGAGCAGACATGGATTCCCAGGTATTTAAAGCCATTGGGAGGTAAATTAAATGGAGATATGCTGTTATCTGGGTCTCTACTGCCTCCAAGTGGTAGGGCAGTTGATTTCCCCACATTGATTTTATAGACACAGAATCTACTAAATTCACAGATCATTTAGAGCACAGAGGGAATTGATTGTTTAGGGTTATGGAGAAATAGCAATATATCATCTGCATACAGTGAAATAATATGCTCCATGTTCCCACTGTTAATACCTTTAAGATGTGGGTGTATTCTAATAGCCTCGGCCAGAGGTTCAATGACAGTTGTAAACAGAAGTGGGGACAGTGGAGAACCTTGACGAGTGCCACAACCAAGAGTGAACCGGGGTGAAGTGAGACCGTTTGCCATAACCGTTGCTTGTGGAGAGGTGTACAGTAGTTTTACCCAATTTATAAATGTATCGCCCGGGGAATAAGTTTCCAAAACGTTCAACATGTGTTTCCATTCGATTCGATCGAATGCTTTCTCAGCATCCAAGGAGACTACCATAGATTCTAGAGGATTGTTTTTGGACTGTTGAATGACCCCCAATAAGCGCCTCACATTAGTATAAGAGTGACGACCTTGCACAAAGCCTGTTTGATCATGATGGTGGGGAGGAAAGGGTCGAGTCTTTTAGCTAAGAGCTTTATTTTGTTTTCCACGCATTGCAAACTAATTGGTCGATATGAAGAAGGTTCTCCTGGGTTTTTCCCTGGCTTTGGTATTCAGGTAATTGCAGCCGTCTGTGTTGATTCAGGTAGTTTTTTATTCAAGAAGGAATATTCGTACATTTTACTTAAGAGTGGAGTGAAAATATCTTTAAATTCTTTATATATTTCTGGAGGAAAGCCACCTGCTTTATCAGAGGGGATGTCATCGGTAGCTTCCTGTATCTCTGCACATGTAATTGGCTTATTTAAAGCCTGTTGTTGCTCATTAGCTTGTGGTAGATTTAAATGTTCCAAGTAGCCGTT